>NC_084735.1:275000-367500 GCF_033978785.1 Entelurus aequoreus | reverse complement strand
TCACAAATATTCTTCGTGGAAAAAACAGAAGCTAAAATGAAGAATTAAATTAAAATGTATTTATTATTCTTTACAATAAAATACATAAATTGACTTGAACATTGATTTAAATTGTCAGGAAAGAAGAGGAAGGAATTTAAAAGGTAAAAAGGTATATGTGTTTAAAAATCCTAAAATCATTTTTAAGGTTGTATTTTTTCTCTAAAATTGTCTTTCTGAAAGTTATAAGAAGCAAAGTAAAAAATTTAATGAATTTATTTAAACAAGTGAAGACCAAGTCTTTAAAATATTTTCTTGGATTTTCAAATTCTATTTGAGTTTTGTCTCTCTTAGAATTAAAAATGTCGGGCAAAGCGAGACCAGCTTGCTAGTAAATAAATACAATTTAAAAAATAGAGGCAGCTCACTGGTAAGTGCTGCTCTTTGAGCTATTTTTAGAACAGGCCAGCGGGCTACTCATCTGGTCCTTACGGGCTACCTGGTGCCCACGGGCACCACGTTGGTGACCCCTGCTCTAGGGATTTAAAACTTGAATAATAATAAAAATAATAATACTGAATAATGACACATTTTTAATATTTTTTTTTACCAAAACCCTTTGGGGTCCCTGGGATCAAGCCTGAGCGGAGGCCTAAATGTATATTTTTTATACATATATTGTATTGGTTTTTAAAATAAAAAAATATAAAAATGGCCCCCGCTTGCTTTGATTTTTCAGTGTGCGGCCCTCAGGGGAAAAAGTTTGGACACCCCTGATGTAGACAATAGCAGAGGTAAGTTCTTACAGCATGCTAATTAAATAGCAGCATGCTAATTAAATAGCAGCATGCTAATTAAATAGTATTCAATTGTCGTACGAGTTGTTACAGGATAGTTAGAGTACGCAGAAAGGAAATATTATTTAAGTCCAAGAGACAACTAGAGACGTTTTGGTCAAAGATGTGCTGTAAGGTTGGAGTCTGGATGAAACATTTGGGATGAATATTTACAGTATAAGTCAAAGTAAAGATTATGATTTAAAAAGAGGTGTGGAATTTGTGGCTGCACTGACAAGCTCTGGCCGCCAGAGGGAGACCTCGCATAGAGGTTGGATGGCAGTGGATGAAGCAAGGCATTCACTTTAAATCCATCTTGTACTATATTATGCAAGGTAATAAAAATGTATATATATAATGTATTACTTTTTAAATGGGCATCACTTCATTAGAGACAACTTTTATTTCACTTTCTTCAAGTGCTGCACTTCACTCGTCAATAAATCTTATTTTATGGTCCGATGTGGCAAAATGTTTAATAAGTAGGAAAACTTTCATGGCTGGAAGATGCAAACATAAACATTAGAGAATCCCGGGGCGCACTTTTGATACATTTTCCACAATAAAGACGCCTAAAATCCATTCAGTGTAGGTTAACACAAGCAAAATGATCTCAATAATACGTCCTACTGGAGATTTGTGTAATATTTCTTGTTAATAACAAAACGCTTTTTGCACAATATGTCAACAAAATAATAATAAAGAGCATAAAGTCATTTAGAACTAGAAGAGAAGCTGTGATGGTTGGACATGGAACTTGACAACCTGTTGACTTTTTCCACTGAGGGCCACAGACTGACAAATCATAAGCGTGCGGGGAGCCATTTTGGTCATTTTCATCCTCAAAATCAGTACAATGTAAAGATTTGACCTATAAAATGTAAATTTGATAGCAATTTCGTGTCGAATTGGAATGCTAACAGTTAGCACGCTGGCTAGGTAGCGTCAAAAAGTAGCAAAATAATTTGGGCTGTCAAACGATTAAAATATTTAATCTCAATAATCACATTTTGTTTATAGTTAACTCAAAGTTAATTCATAATAATAATAGATCTTATTTGTAAAAAGCACTTTACATTGAGTAAACAACCTCAAAGTGCTAAAAATTAAAATAAAAAGATATAAAAAAATAAAAACTAGAACAGCAAAATAGCTAAAACTAGTATGCATGTATCTAAAAAAAAAAAAGGCTTTTTTAAAAAGAAGGGTTTTTAAGCCTTTTTTAAAAGCATCCACAGTCTGTGGTGCCCTCAGGTGGTCAGGGAGATTGATTGATTGATTGAGACTTTTATTAGTAGGTTGCACAGTGAAGTACATATTCCGTACAATTGACCACTAAATGGTAACACCCCAATAAGTTTTTCAACTTGTTTAAGTCGGGGTCCACTTAAATTGATTCATGATACAGATATATACTATCATATATACTATCATCATAATACAGTCATCACACAAGATAATCACATTGAATTATTTACATTATTTACAATCAGGAGTGTGGAGGGGGGGTGGGGGGGGGATATGGACATCAAGTAGTGGACATAGAGAGAGAGAGAGAGAGAGAGAGAGATCAGAAGGCATAAGAAAAATAATCTGCATTTGATTGTTTACATTTGATTATTAGCAATCCGGGGAGGGTGTTAGTTTAGGGTTGTAGCTGCCTGGAGGTGAACTTTTATAGCGGTTTTGAAGGAGGATAGAGATGCCCTTTCTTTTATACCTGTTGGGAGTGCATTCCACATTGATGTGGCATAGAAAGAGAATGAGTTAAGACCTTTGTTAGTTCGGAGAGCGTTCCACAGACTGGGAGCGGCGGAGCAGAAAGCCCGGTCTCCCATGATTGCAATTAATAGCAGAAACGTTTATTTTTTGGTTATTAATAAGTGTACGCTAGACAGATAATATTCAAGTTTTTATTAACCATGACTGCACAATTAGTTTGCGTTAATGACATTTTTTTTAAACATTATCCTTTTTTAAACAGATCAATAGGACATAAACACGCTTTTAATGAGATTTTTAAAATAATATATACCCGCAGTACGTTGGCGTCTTGCCAGATTTTGTATTTCGTAGCCGTACAGAATTCGTATTCCCGCTGTAGGAGCACTTGCATTCAGAGGAGGAGCTACACTTCTATGTTTAGATACCAGTTTTTATGCATTAATAACACAAAATGAGGATTTTTACGATCATGCTTTGATTGTCAAAGATGTTTGCGAATGTAATCTGTGATATTTAGGGGTGTAACGGTACGTGTATTTGTATTGAACCGTTTCGGTACGGGGGTTTCGGTTCGGTTCAGTTCGGAGGTGTACCGAACGAGTTTCCACACGAACATATTAAGTAGCCGCCTCCGCTTCCTTCTGCCTCTGTTTCTGTCAGTCCTCTACACAGCACCCGGCATTGTCACACCCACACAACCACCTGATTGGTTACACACAGAGCGGTAACAGCCAATCAGCAGTGAGTATTCAGAGCGCATGTAGTCAGTGCTTAGCGTTTAGCAGGTAAGCATCAGGCAGCGGACCGAACTGAAATTTTTGTGTACCGTTACACCCTTACTATTTAGTAATAAAATGTAATATTCAGCCTGCTAAACGTTCTGTAATTGCAAAATATCAACGAGAACATGTTATAAAATAATATACACTTAATTTCATACTGCAATAAAACATTTATTTGGTAGAAATATCACAGATTACATTACAAAACATCTTTTGACAAAGCATGATCGTATTGTAAGACGATTTTTAGTTCGGGTGACAAAAAACATTTTGTATTATTAATTATTACCTGTAATGTAAAAAATGGTCTTTTCCTGTCGATGAACGACTTGTCATGACTTTGGACCAGAAACTTCTATAATGTCCCGCTTTCTTGTTGCGTTTCTGCTCACTATTTCCCCCGCTTGTGGCTCCACAGCAACTGCACGCCATTACATTTCCTGAAGCTACGGAACGGGCCGAGGGTCAAAAAGGAGTCGGGAATCATGCACGTCAAAAATGATCGCCCTTAAAGGAATTTATAGTTGACGCATTATTACCGCGTTAATTTTGACAACCCTACAAAAATGAGCTAAAAAAAACGATCAAAAAAAACGCTAGCATGCTAATAACATGTTAACAATAGCATGTTTACATTTAGCATTAAGGAAATACCAAAATATATGACACTGAGGTGTAATTTCCGTTGAGATTTTGCGTGAATGCTGGTGAGCCAAAGCCAAACTGAAATGCTAACAGTTAGCAGATGGCCAGATAGCGTCAGGTAACAAAAAATATGAGCACAATTAGCTAAAAAAGCTAAAATGCTAACAATAGTATGTTTACATTTAGCATTAGTGAAATACCAAAATATATGACACTTAAGTGTATAACTGCTCATTTAGCAAAAAAAACCCTCTAGCATTTTAATGTTAGCATGCTAAAATGCTAACTGTCACATGCGTCAAGTAAAAATTACCTGAAAAAGTCTTTAAAATGCTAGCCTTCTAACATTAGCATGCATTAAGTACCAAAATCTGACTGAGGTGTACACCTACAAAATTGGCTAATACTTGAAAAAAAAAAAAGCTAGCAAACTAACGTTAGCATGCTAACAAGTATAATGCGTCAAGTAAAATACAACTCTGACTTTATTCCACATTTTACAGAACATATGTTTTAATAACGCATTACAGATTAAAGTGGTACAGTTTGCTGGGTAAGTAAAGGTTAAAAAATGTTTTTATATATAATGGTGCCGTTTGACATTTACAGTAATGCACTGTAAAAACCACAATCATAGATATTACTGTATAAAAAAAACAACTGTCAGCTCGGCGGTCATAATTGAACCTTAAAAATAATAGTGGTGCCGTTTGACATTTACAGTAATGCACTGTGAAAACAACTTTGGATTTTACAGTAAAAAAACAAACTGGCAGCTCAGTCGACATAATTTTACTGTAAATAAATGATCTCAATGGTACTTAACTGGGTAAATTATATATTTAAAAAAAATAGTGGTTTGACATTTACAGTAATGCACTGTAAAAACAACAATCATAGATTTTACTGTGAAAAACAAAACAAAAAAACTGACAGCTCAGTTGTCAGAATTTTACCGCAAAAATAATATCAATGGGACTTTCCTGGGTAAATGAAGGGTAAATACATATATATACAGTATATATATATATAAAACAACAATTGTAGATTTTATGGTAGAACAAAAATTCTACAGTAAAAAAAAACAAACAGCGGTACTGTTTTCCTTTTCAACTTACAGTAACATACTGTAAAAACAACAATCAAAGATTTTACTGTAAAAAACAAACAAACTTACCGTAAAAATTACCTCAATGGGACTTTATTTATATATATATATATATATATATATATATATATATATATATATATATATATATATATATATATATATATATATATATATATATATATATATATATATATATATATATATATATATATATATATATATATATATGTATATATATATATAAATATACTACTAAAATGGTGTATATATATATATATATATACTGTATATATACACCATTTTACATTTACAGTAATGCACTGTAATCGTAGATTTTACTGTAAAAGAACAACAACTGCAGCTCAGTTGTCAGAATTTTACTGTAAAAATAATCTAAATAGGACTTTTAAATAAGTATATATATATATATATATATATATATATATATATATATATGTGTGTGTATATATGCATGTGTGTTTATATATATATATATATATGTATGTATATATATATATATATATATATATATATATATATATATATATATATATGTATATATATATATATATATATATATATATATATATATATATATATATATATATATATATATATATATATATATATGTATGTGCATACATTTATATATATATATATGTGTATATATGCATGTGTGTATATATATATATATATATATATATATATATATATATATATATATATATATATATATATATATATATATATATATATATATATATATATATATATATATATATATATATATATATATATATATATATATATATATATATATATATATATATATATATATATATATATATATATATATATATATATATATATATATATACATACGTAGTATGTGTATTTATATATATATCCCGTATCGGCTGTTCACATTTACTTTACAAAAGAGAAGTGTAGGATACTTCTCTTGTTGCCTTATTTGTATTTGACCACTACTGTTTTCTGTTTATTTGTTACTGACTGTGGCAGGACACCTCTGCCTCTGTTTCACTTTATGTTGCTGGTAAATAATATGCTTGTAGTAGTAGGCTAAAGTTAAATGATTTAGTATGCACTAATTAAAGGGGCAGAGCTTTAAGAGACATTTTAGCTTTTATATTTTATAAGATATATTTTTTGTAAGAACCACAATTAATAAATATATTTCAGTGAATAACTTATTGTTCAAATCTGTATATAAATATGTACATAAAGTGTTGTAATTATATTGTAAAATGGATGGACGTTTAAAACAAAACTGTTATTATTAATTAGTAAGTATACATTTTTCGAGCCTTTTTGGAGAAAATCATATCATTGTAGTAAATTATGCAAATTACTCGATGATGTCATGGTGACCACGCCCATAGCCACGCCCCCACCGCCACAGGTATCTTGGCAGTTTATGGGAAACACTACATGCAATTACATACATATATACATATACATGTACATGTACATACACCATTTTACATGTACAGTAATGCACTGTAAAAACAATAATCCTAGAATTTACTGTAAAAAAACTACAACTGAAGCTCAGTTGTCAGAATGTTACTGTAAAAGTAATCTAAATAGGACTTTTAAATAAGTAGGAAAAAAATGTATACATATATATATATGTATATGTATATCTTTCTTTCTTTCTGTAGGGTGTGTAGTGTCTGAGGGCGTCCTGTAGGGTGTGTAGTGTCTGAGGGCGTCCTGTAGGGTGTGTAGTGTCTGAGGGCGTCCTGTAGGGTGTGTAGTGTCTGAGGGCGTCCTGTAGGGTGTGTAGTGTCTGAGGAAGTCCTGTAGGGTGTGTAGTGTCTGAGGACGTCCTGTAGGGTGTGTAGTGTCTGAGGGCGTCCTGTAGGGTGTGTAGTGTCTGAGGGCGTCCTGTAGGGTGTGTAGTGTCTGAGGGCGTCCTGTAGGGTGTGTAGTGTCTGAGGGCGTCCTGTAGGGTGTGTAGTGTCTGAGGACGTCCTGTAGGGTGTGTAGTGTCTGAGGGCGTCCTGTAGGGTGTGTAGTGTCTGAGGGCGTCCTGTAGGGTGTGTAGTGTCTGAGGGCGTCCTGTAGGGTGTGTAGTGTCTGACGGCGTCCTGTAGGGTGTGTAGTGTCTGAGGACGTCCTGTAGGGTGTGTAGTGTCTGAGGGCGTCCTGTAGGGTGTGTAGTGTCTGAGGGCGTCCTGTAGGGTGTGTAGTGTCTGAGGAAGTCCTGTAGGGTGTGTAGTGTCTGAGGACGTCCTGTAGGGTGTGTAGTGTCTGAGGGCGTCCTGTAGGGTGTGTAGTGTCTGAGGGCGTCCTGTAGGGTGTGTAGTGTCTGAGGGCGTCCTGTAGGGTGTGTAGTGTCTGAGGACGTCCTGTAGGGTGTGTAGTGTCTGAGGGCGTCCTGTAGGGTGTGTAGTGTCTGAGGGCGTCCTGTAGGGTGTGTAGTGTCTGAGGGCGTCCTGTAGGGTGTGTAGTGTCTGACGGCGTCCTGTAGGGTGTGTAGTGTCTGAGGACGTCCTGTAGGGTGTGTAGTGTCTGAGGGCGTCCTGTAGGGTGTGTAGTGTCTGAGGGCGTCCTGTAGGGTGTGTAGTGTCTGAGGAAGTCCTGTAGGGTGTGTAGTGTCTGAGGACGTCCTGTAGGGTGTGTAGTGTCTGAGGGCGTCCTGTAGGGTGTGTAGTGTCTGAGGGCGTCCTGTAGGGTGTGTAGTGTCTGAGGGCGTCCTGTAGGGTGTGTAGTGTCTGAGGGCGTCCTGTAGGGTGTGTAGTGTCTGAGGGCGTCCTGTAGGGTGTGTAGTGTCTGAGGAAGTCCTGTAGGGTGTGTAGTGTCTGAGGACGTCCTGTAGGGTGTGTAGTGTCTGAGGGCGTCCTGTAGGGTGTGTAGTGTCTGAGGGCGTCCTGTAGGGTGTGTAGTGTCTGAGGGCGTCCTGTAGGGTGTGTAGTGTCTGAGGAAGTCCTGTAGGGTGTGTAGTGTCTGAGGACGTCCTGTAGGGTGTGTAGTGTCTGAGGGCGTCCTGTAGGGTGTGTAGTGTCTGAGGGCGTCCTGTAGGGTGTGTAGTGTCTGAGGGCGTCCTGTAGGGTGTGTAGTGTCTGAGGGCGTCCTGTAGGGTGTGTAGTGTCTGAGGGCGTCCTGTAGGGTGTGTAGTGTCTGAGGAAGTCCTGTAGGGTGTGTAGTGTCTGAGGACGTCCTGTAGGGTGTGTAGTGTCTGAGGGCGTCCTGTAGGGTGTGTAGTGTCTGAGGGCGTCCTGTAGGGTGTGTAGTGTCTGAGGGCGTCCTGTAGGGTGTGTAGTGTCTGAGGGCGTCCTGTAGGGTGTGTAGTGTCTGAGGGCGTCCTGTAGGGTGTGTAGTGTCTGAGGGCGTCCTGTAGGGTGTGTAGTGTCTGAGGAAGTCCTGTAGGGTGTGTAGTGTCTGAGGACGTCCTGTAGGGTGTGTAGTGTCTGAGGGCGTCCTGTAGGGTGTGTAGTGTCTGAGGGCGTCCTGTAGGGTGTGTAGTGTCTGAGGGCGTCCTGTAGGGTGTGTAGTGTCTGAGGGCGTCCTGTAGGGTGTGTAGTGTCTGAGGGCGTCCTGTAGGGTGTGTAGTGTCTGAGGAAGTCCTGTAGGGTGTGTAGTGTCTGAGGACGTCCTGTAGGGTGTGTAGTGTCTGAGGGCGTCCTGTAGGGTGTGTAGTGTCTGAGGGCGTCCTGTAGGGTGTGTAGTGTCTGAGGGCGTCCTGTAGGGTGTGTAGTGTCTGAGGAAGTCCTGTAGGGTGTGTAGTGTCTGAGGACGTCCTGTAGGGTGTGTAGTGTCTGAGGGCGTCCTGTAGGGTGTGTAGTGTCTGAGGGCGTCCTGTAGGGTGTGTAGTGTCTGAGGGCGTCCTGTAGGGTGTGTAGTGTCTGAGGGCGTCCTGTAGGGTGTGTAGTGTCTGAGGGCGTCCTGTAGGGTGTGTAGTGTCTGAGGAAGTCCTGTAGGGTGTGTAGTGTCTGAGGACGTCCTGTAGGGTGTGTAGTGTCTGAGGGCGTCCTGTAGGGTGTGTAGTGTCTGAGGGCGTCCTGTAGGGTGTGTAGTGTCTGAGGAAGTCCTGTAGGGTGTGTAGTGTCTGAGGACGTCCTGTAGGGTGTGTAGTGTCTGAGGGCGTCCTGTAGGGTGTGTAGTGTCTGAGGGCGTCCTGTAGGGTGTGTAGTGTCTGAGGAAGTCCTGTAGGGTGTGTAGTGTCTGAGGACGTCCTGTAGGGTGTGTAGTGTCTGAGGGCGTCCTGTAGGGTGTGTAGTGTCTGAGGGCGTCCTGTAGGGTGTGTAGTGTCTGAGGGCGTCCTGTAGGGTGTGTAGTGTCTGAGGGCGTCCTGTAGGATGTGTAGTGTCTGAGGGCGTCCTGTAGGGTGTGTAGTGTCTGAGGGCGTCCTGTAGGGTGTGTAGTGTCTGAGGGCGTCCTGTAGGGTGTGTAGTGTCTGAGGGCGTCCTGTAGGGTGTGTAGTGTCTGAGGGCGTCCTGTAGGGTGTGTAGTGTCTGAGGGCGTCCTGTAGGGTGTGTAGTGTCTGAGGGCGTCCTGTAGGGTGTGTAGTGTCTGAGGGCGTCCTGTAGGGTGTGTAGTGTCTGAGGGCGTCCTGTAGGGTGTGTAGTGTCTGAGGGCGTCCTGTAGGGTGTGTAGTGTCTGAGGGCGTCCTGTAGGGTGTGTAGTGTCTGAGGGCGTCCTGTAGGGTGTGTAGTGTCTGAGGGCGTCCTGTAGGATGTGTAGTGTCTGAGGGCGTCCTGTAGGGTGTGTAGTGTCTGAGGGCGTCCTGTAGGGTGTGTAGTGTCTGAGGGCGTCCTGTAGGGTGTGTAGTGTCTGAGGGCGTCCTGTAGGGTGTGTAGTGTCTGAGGGCGTCCTGTAGGGTGTGTAGTGTCTGAGGGCGTCCTGTAGGGTGTGTAGTGTCTGAGGGCGTCCTGTAGGGTGTGTAGTGTCTGAGGGCGTCCTGTAGGGTGTGTAGTGTCTGAGGGCGTCCTGTAGGGTGTGTAGTGTCTGAGGGCGTCCTGTAGGGTGTGTAGTGTCTGAGGGCGTCCTGTAGGGTGTGTAGTGTCTGAGGGCGTCCTGTAGGGTGTGTAGTGTCTGAGGAAGTCCTGTAGGGTGTGTAGTGTCTGAGGGCGTCCTGTAGGGTGTGTAGTGTCTGAGGGCGTCCTGTAGGGTGTGTAGTGTCTGAGGGCGTCCTGTAGGGTGTGTAGTGTCTGAGGGCGTCCTGTAGGGTGTGTAGTGTCTGAGGGCGTCCTGTAGGGTGTGTAGTGTCTGAGGTCGTCCTGTAGGGTGTGTAGTGTCTGAGGGCGTCCTGTAGGGTGTGTAGTGTCTGAGGGCGTCCTGTAGGGTGTGTAGTGTCTGAGGAAGTCCTGTAGGGTGTGTAGTGTCTGAGGGCGTCCTGTAGGGTGTGTAGTGTCTGAGGGCGTCCTGTAGGGTGTGTAGTGTCTGAGGGCGTCCTGTAGGGTGTGTAGTGTCTGAGGACGTCCTGTAGGGTGTGTAGTGTCTGAGGGCGTCCTGGGGACTCTGGGACGTGATGGAGGTGTGTGTGTGTGTGTGTCGGGGAGGGGGGTGGGGGGGAGGTATAAAATAGCTGCCTCGCTCGCACACACGCTTACATCTCAGCAGTTTGCAGCTTGTGGAGGTGTGCAGAGCGAACAGGATGCATCATCTGACAGCCGTGACCCTCTTGATGGGGGCGCTCTGCTCACTAAGCAGCGTGGAATCTTCTGCCTATGACAAGATTGTCAGTCACAGTCGCATCCGAGCCAGGAAAGAAGGGTAAGGGTGTGTGTGTGTGTTGGTGTGCGCGTGTGTGTGTGTGTGTGTGTGTGTGTGTGTGTGTGTGTGTGTGTGTGTGTGTGTGCGCGTGTGTGTGTGTGTGCGTGTGTGTGTGTGTGTGTGTGTGTGTGTGTGTGTGTGTGTGTGTGCGCGTGTGTGTGTGTGTGCGTGTGTGTGTGTGTGTGTGTGTGTGTGTGTGTGTGTGTGTGTGTGTGTGTGTGTGTGTGTGTGTGTGGTGTGTGCACAAGTTTTTAAATGATAAATGTTTTAATTGGATGAAATAAAGTGTTTACACATTTTTTATTCAATGGGAACAATAATTAAGTAAAAGCTTGAAGTCGGTATTTTGTCATTTTTAAAAATGACATTTTGTATAGAAAAGAATACAAAATGTTAAAAGTAAAGCATTTTTGTAAACGCTCAAGTCTCTTTTAAGTGTGCACTATTTTTTACAGCGCTCCTTTGAAATAAGGCTTTTAAGTTGGTTTATTTTTACATCAAATGAACAAAATAAAGATTTTGATTATTGATTTTTATGTTTTTTTGAAATAAAGTAAATAAACAAACTTTTTAATTATGCTTTTTGTCTATTCTTAATCAAATTTAGTAGTTGCATTGAGTTTTTAGTGTTTTTGAAGTTAAATAATCAAGATAGTATTTTTTACATGCCTTTGTGTTCCTTAAACTAAATAAAACAAAGAAATAAAGGTTTAATTGTTTTTTTGTGTGTTGTTTAAATAAAATGAGGGTGTTAATTATGATTTGTTTTTAGTTTTTGAATTAAGTAAAATAAATAAAATGAACGTATTGATTATGCTTTTTTGTGTTTTTTTAATTAAAAATTAGTAATTGTTTACTTTTTGTTTTTTATTAAATTAAATAAACAAGGTACAATATTTTATTTAACTTTTGTATTCTTTGAATTAAATAAAACAAAAATAAAGGTTTGATTATGATTTTTCTGTGTTTTTTTATTAAATTAAATGACGGTTTTAATTATGATTTAATTAAGTTAAAGAAATAAATTTAACGTTTTAATTCAATCAATCAATCAATCAATGTTTATTTATATAGCCCTAAATCACAAGTGTCTCAAAGGGCTGTACAAGCCACAACGACATCCTCGGTACAGTGCCCACAATTATGCTTTTTGTGTTTTTTTAATTACGTTTAATAAATAAATTGTTTACCTTTTGTATTTTTTATCAAATTAAATAAACAAGATAAAGATATTATTCATGCTTTTGTGTTCCTTACATTAAATAAAACTAAAATATAAAGGTTTATTTATGATTATTTTTTTTTGTATGTGTTTTTTTAGTTACATTAAATAAATAAAATGAAGGTTTTAATTATGTTTTTTTTTTTAGTTTTTGGATTAAGTTAAAAAAAAGAAATTAACGTTTAAATTATGCTTTTTGTGCTTGATTTTTTTTAAAGTGATTAAATTGTTTACTTTTTGTGTTTTATTAAATGAAATTAGATAAATATTTTATTCATGCTTTTGTGTTCTTTAAATTAAAAAAATGGCTTGATTATGATTTTTTGTGTTTATTTAAATAAAATAAATAATGAATAAATAAATACATAATAAATAAATAATGAATAAATAAATGCATTTATTTTAATATAATATGTGGGTTTTAACTTTTTTTGTTAAAAAAAAAAATTCAACAAATATACTAAAATTTTTAATTATATTTTTGTGTTTTAAGTAAATAAAATAATTAAAATGTTTATTTTTTTCTTATGAACTTAAATAAACAAAATAAAAATGATTATCAGGCTTTGTGTTTTTTTCAAAATAAAACAAAAACAAGGTTTTTATTATATCAATGTTTTTGATTTTGCATTCAATTAAACTAAATGAGGCTTTTAAGTGAGGGGTGGTATAGCTCGGTTGGTAGAGCGGCCGTGCCAGCAACTTGAGGGTTCCAGGTTCGATCCCAGCTTCCGCCATCCTAGTCACTGCCGTTGTGTCTTTGGGCAAGACACTTTACCCACCTGCTCCCAGTACCACCCACACTGGTTTAAATGTAACTTAGATATTGGGTTTCACTATGTAAAAGTCACTAGAGAAAAGCGCTATATAAACATAAATCACTTCACTTCACTTTTCTTGAGGTCCCGAAGTCAAAATTAAAAATCAACTTTATAAGCGTGTACTTTTTTTTTTTTTTTTAGCTCTCCCTTCAAAATAAGATGCTTTTTTTTGTTGTTGTTTTTTTAATATTCTTTGGTTGTGTTTGAAATTTTTTTTTATATTCTTTGGGTGCATGTGCTCGCTAAATGAAATGGTTAAATACGACATCTGGGTTTTACGTGCACTATTTGCTCTTTTTTTTCACAATAAAACATGATTTAAATGTGCATCAGATGCAAAATAGATGTATTTGAACAATTGTGTAAAAATTGAAACACACAATAAAAAAAAGGTGTATTTTTATTTTTTAGTCTGCACTTTCTGTGTAAAAATGTGTTTTCCATGTGATTTCACAACATAACATTCCTACTTTTCACCATCCCATCACTCAACCACTTGCACCTTTCTCTGACCCCGCCCCCTTGTCCTCCCACATCCTGCCCCTCCCCCCCCCCTCGTCAGGCCCAACGTGTGCGCCCTGCAGCAGGTTCTGGGGACCAAGAAGAAATACTTCAGCACGTGCAGGAACTGGTACAAAGGCTCCATCTGCGGAAAGAAGGCGTGAGTGCCATCGCACACGCACACCACAGCCACTACATTAGGTACACCGTGCCTGATTCCAAGGGAAGTGAAGGCGGCCGATACGGCTGCGCCGATACGTATGAGGCTGATAGCAAAAAAGCAAAAAAGTAACGTCTTGCGTGTAAAAAATCTGTGATTGAAGCACTCCGTCTTTTCCTTGCGTTGCAGCCAAGTGGTTTAGGTAAACATGGAGCGAGCAGCTACACGACAGCTAAGCACACAATAGCACAGGAGCTAGTAGTAGCAGTGTAAAACATTGGCGGACGTAAACAAGTGTCACGTGATCAAGATGCACGTTACTATCAAACAGCTGGTGCCTGATGAGTACAATACTTACAGTATTAACACTTTTTAGGGCTGTTCATTTTACAATTGATTTGAAATCCTTGCTGTTTGTTTTTAAAGCTTTACATGGTCTGCCACCTCAGTATGTCTCGGACCTCATCCAAATGTACACTCTGAGGTCCGAGAGCCAGCTCCAGCTCCAGCTCGTGGTGCCCAGGACCAGACTTAAAACCAGGGGGGACAGGGAGGACCTTCTCTGTGGTCGGCCCTAAGCTCTGGAACATTCTGCCCCTCCATGTTCAAACTGCTCCCACAGTGGACTGTTTTAAGTCTCGTCTTAAGACCCACTTTTATTCTTTGGCTTTTAACACTACGTGAGTTGTGTGCTCCTCTGTTGTCCTGTGTGGTTAGGGTTAGACATTTTCATGTCTAGTTTACTGTTTTCATTGGTTTTACCCTTTAAAATAGTTTTTAATCATATTTATTTTTTATATTGTCTCTGTTTTCTATTCATTTATTCTTTCTTTTTATTCAGTCATTGGTGTAGCATAATATTGTTTTTAATATTGTTTTTAATATTGTTTTTAATATTGTTTTTAATATTGTTTTTAATATTGTTTTTAATATTGTTTTTAACATGGCTGTGCAGCACTTTGGAAACATTCTTGTTGTGTAAATGTGCTATATAAATAAAGTGGATTGGATTGGATTAAATGCTGAGATATTGTAGCATTTGTTGCTTAAATGCTGAGATATTGTAGCGTTTGTTGCTTAAATGCTGAGATATTGTAGCATTTGTTGCTTAAATGCTGAGATATTGTAGCGTTTGTTGCTTAAATGCTGAGATATTGTAGCATCTGTTGCTTAAATGCTGAGATATTGTAGCGTTTGTTGCTTAAATGCTGAGATATTGTAGCATTTGTTGCTTAAATGCTGAGATATTGTAGCGTTTATTGCTGAAATGCTGAGATATTGTAGCGTTTGTTGCTTAAATGCTGAGATATTGTAGCGTTTCTTGCTTAAATTCTGAAATATATTGTAACATTCATTGTTTACATTCGGAGATACTGTAGCGTTTGGTGAGTAATTGGTGATATATTGTAGCGTACATTAAATTCTAATGTATTGTAACATTTATTGATTAAATACTGAAATAATGTAGCATTAGTTGCTTAAATGCTGAGATATTGTAGCGTTTGCTGCTTAAAAGCTGATATATTGTAGTGTTTGTTGAGTAATTGCTGAGATATTGTAATGTTTGTTGCTTAAATGCTGAGATATTGTAGCGTACATTAAATACTGACGCATTGTAGCATTTGTTGATTAAATGCTGTAATATTGTAGCGTTTGTTGCTTAAATGCTGAGATATTGTAGCGTTTGTTGCTTAAATGCTGATATATTGTAGCGTTTATTGCTGAAATGCTGAGATATTGTAGCATTTGTTGCTTAAATGCTGAGATATTGTAGCGTTTCTTGCTTAAATTCTGAAATATATTGTAACATTCATTGTTTACATTCTGAGATACTGTAGCGTTTGTTGAGTAATTGGTGATATATAGTAGCGTACATTAAATTCTGATGTATTGTAACATTTATTGATTAAATACTGAAATAATGTAGCATTAGTTGCTTAAATGCTGAGATATTGTAGCGTTTGTTGCTTAAATGCTGAGATATTGTAGCGTTTGCTGCTTAAATGCAGATATATTGTAGTGTTTGTTGAGTAATTGCTGAGATATTGTAATGTTTGTTGAGTAATTGCTGAGATATTGTAATGTTTGTTGCTTAAATGCTGAGATATTGTAATGTTTGTTGCTTAAATGCTGAGATATTGTAATGTTTGTTGCTTAAATGCTGAGATATTGTAGCGTACATTAAATACTGACGCATTGTAGCATTTGTTGATTAAATGCTGAAATATTGTAGCGTTTGTTGCTTAAATGCTGAGATATTGTAGCGTTTGTTGCTTAAATGCTGAGATATTGTAGCGTTTATTGCTTAAATGCTGAGATATTGTAGTGTTTGTTGAGTAATTGCTGAGATATTGTAGCGTTTATTGCTGAAATGCTGAGATATTGTAGCGTTTGTTGCTTAAATGCTGAGATATTGTAGTGTTTGTTGCTCAAATGCTGAGATATTGTAACTTTTGTTGCTTAAATGCTGGGATATTGTAGCGTACATTAAATTCTGACATATTGTAGCATTTCTTGATTAAATGCTGAGATATTGTAGCGTTTGTTGCTTAAATGCTAAAATATTGTAGCGTTTTTTGCTTAAATGCTGAGATATTGTAGCGTTTATTGCTTAAATGCTGCGATATTGTAGCGTTTGTTGTTTAAATGATGAGATATTGTAGCGTTTGTTGCTTAAATGATGAGATATTGTAGCGTTTGTTGCTTAAATGCTGAGATATAGTAGCGTTTATTGCTTAAATACTGACGTATTGTAGCATTTGTTGATTAAATGCTGAGATATTGTAGCGTTTGTTGCTTAAATGCTGAGATTTTGTAGCGTACATTAAATACTGACGTATTGTAGCATTTGTTGATTAAATGCTGAAATATTGTAGCGTTTGTTGCTTAAATGCTGAGATATTGTAGCGTTTGTTGCTTAAATGCTGAGATATTGTAGCGTTTGTTGCTTAAATGCTGAGATATTGTAGCGTTTATTGCTTAAATACTGACGTATTGTAGCATTTGTTGATTAAATGCTGAGATATTGTAGCGTTTGTTGCTTAAATGCTGAGATTTTGTAGCGTACATTAAATACTGACGTATTGTAGCATTTGTTGATTAAATGCTGAAATATTGTAGTGTTTGTTGCTTAAATGCTGAGATATTGTAGCGTTTGTTGCTTAAATGCTGAGATATTGTAGCGTTTATTGCTTAAATGATGAGATATTGTAGCGTTTGTTGCTTAAATGATGAGATATTGTAGCGTTTGTTGCTTAAATGCTGAGATATTGTAGCGTTTATTGCTTAAATACTGACGTATTGTAGCATTTGTTGATTAAATGCCGAGATATTGTACCGTTTGTTGCTTAAATGCTGAGATTTTGTAGTGTACATTAAATACTGACGTATTGTAGCATTTGTTGATTAAATGCTGAAATATTGTAGCGTTTGTTGCTTAAATGCTGAGATATTGTAGCGTTTGTTGCTTAAATGCTGAGATATTGTAGTGTTTATTGCTGAAATGCTGAGATATTGTAGCGTTTGTTGCTTAAATGCTGAGATATTGTAGCGTTTCTTGCTTAAATTCTGAAATATATTGTAACATTCATTGTTTACATTCTGAGATACTGTAGCGTTTGTTGAGTAATTGGTGATATATTGTAGCGTACATTAAATTCTGATGTATTGTAACATTTATTGATTAAATACTGAAATAATGTAGCATTAGTTGCTTAAATGCTGAGATATTGTAGCGTTTGTTGCTTAAATGCTGAGATATTGTAGCGTTTGTTGCTTAAATGCTCATATATTGTAGTGTTTGTTGAGTAATTGCTGAGATATTGTAATGTTTGTTGCTTAAATGCTGAGATATTGTAGCGTACATTAAATACTGACGTATTGTAGCATTTGTTGATTAAATGCTGAAATATTGTAGCGTTTGTTGCTTAAATGCTGAGATATTGTAGCGTTTGTTGCTTAAATGCTGAGATATTGTAGCGTTTATTGCTGAAATGCTGAGATATTGTAGCGTTTGTCGCTTAAATGCTGAGATATTGTAGTGTTTGTTGCTTAAATGCTGAGATATTGTAGCGTTTGTTGATTAAATGCTGAAATATTGTAGCGTTTGTTGCTTAAATGCTGAGATATTGTAGCGTTTGTTGCTTAAATGCTGAGATATTGTAGCGTTTATTGCTGAAATGCTGAGATATTGTAGCGTTTGTCGCTTAAATGCTGAGATATTGTAGTGTTTGTTGCTTAAATGCTGAGATATTGTAGCGTTTGTTGCTTAAATGCTGAGATATTGTAGCGTTTGTTGCTTAAATGCTGAGATATTGTAGCGTGTATTGCTGAAATGCTGAGATATTGTAGCGTTTGTTGCTTAAATGCTGAGATATTGTAGCGTTTATTGCTGAAATGCTGAGATATTGTAGCGTTTGTTGCTTAAATGCTGAGATATTGTAGCGTTTATTGCTGAAATGCTGAGATATTGTAGTGTTTGTTGCTTAAATACTGAGATATTGTAGTGTTTGTTGAGTAATTGCTGAGATATTGTAATGTTTGTTGCTTAAATGCTGAGATATTGTAGCGTTCATTAAATACTGACGTATTGTAGCATTTGTTGATTAAATGCTGAAATATTGTAGCGTTTGTTACTTAAATGCTGAGATATTGTAGCGTTTGTTGCTTAAATCTTGAGATATTGTAGCGTTTGTTGTTTAAATGCTGAGATATTGTAGCATTTATTGCTTAAATGCTGAGATATTGTAGCGTTTGTTGCTTAAATCTTGAGATATTGTAGCGTTTGTTGTTTAAATGCTGAGATATTGTAGCGTTTATTGCTGAAATGCCCAGATATTGTAGCATTTATTGCTTAAATGCTGAGATATTGTAGCGTTTGTTGCTTAAATCTGGAGATATTGTAGCGTTTGTTGTTTAAATGCTAAGATATTGTAGCGTTTATTGCCTAAATGCTGAGATATTGTAGCGTTTATTGCCTAAATGCTGAGTTATTGTAGCGTTTATTGCCTAAATGCTGAGATATTGTAGCGTTTATTGCTTAAATCCTGAGATATTGTAGCGTTTATTGCTTAAATGCTGATATATTGTAGCGTTTATTGCTTAAATGCTGAGATATTGTAGTGTTTGTTGAGTAATTGCTGAGATATTGTAATGTTTGTTGCTTAAATGCTGAGATATTGTAGCGTTTATTGCTTAAATGCTGAGATATTGTAGTGTTTATTGCTTAAATGCTGATATATTGTAGCGTTTATTGCTTAAATGCTGAGATATTGTAGTGTTTGTTGAGTAATTGCTGAGATATTGTAATGTTTGTTGCTTAAATGCTGATATATTGTAGCGTTTATTGCTTAAATGCTGAGATATTGTAGTGTTTGTTGAGTAATTGCTGAGATATTGTAATGTTTGTTGCTTAAATGCTGATATATTGTAGCGTACATTAAATACTGACGTATTGTAGCATTTGTTGATTAAATGCTGAAATATTGTAGCATTTGTTGCTTAAATGCTGAGATATTGTAGCGTTTGTTGCTTAAATCTTGAGATATTGTAGCGTTTGTTGTTTAAATGCTGAGATATTGTAGCGTTTATTGCTGAAATGCTCAGATATTGTAGCATTTATTGCTTAAATGCTGAGATATTGTAGCGTTTGTTGCTTAAATCTTGAGATATTGTAGCGTTTGTTGTTTAAATGCTGAGATATTGTAGCGTTTATTGCTGAAATGCTCAGATATTGTAGCATTTATTGCTTAAATGCTAAGATATTGTAGCGTTTGTTGCTTAAATCTTGAGATATTGTAGCGTTTGTTGTTTAAATGCTAAGATATTGTAGCGTTTATTGCCTAAATGCTGAGATATTGTAGCGTTTATTGCCTAAATGCTGAGTTATTGTAGCGTTTATTGCCTAAATGCTGAGATATTGTAGCGTTATTGCCTAAATGCTGAGATATTGTAGCGTTTATTGCTTAAATGCTGAGATATTGTAGCGTTTATTGCTTAAATCCTGAGATATTGTAGCGTTTATTGCTTAAATGCTGATATATTGTAGCGTTTATTGCTTAAATGCTGAGATATTGTAGCATTTGTTGCTTAAATGCTGAGATATTGTAGCGTTTATTGCCTAAATGCTGAGATATTGTAGCGTTTATTGCCTAAATGCTGAGTTATTGTAGCGTTTATTACCTAAATGCTGAGATATTGTAGCGTTTATTGCTTAAATCCTGAGATATTGTAGCGTTTATTGCTTAAATGCTGATATATTGTAGCGTTTATTGCTTAAATGCTGAGATATTGTAGTGTTTGTTGAGTAATTGCTGAGATATTGTAATGTTTGTTGCTTAAATGCTGAGATATTGTAGTGTTTATTGCTTAAATGCTGAGATATTGTAGTGTTTATTGCTTAAATGCTGATATATTGTAGCGTTTATTGCTTAAATGCTGAGATATTGTAGTGTTTGTTGAGTAATTGCTGAGATATTGTAATGTTTTTTGCTTAAATGCTGATATATTGTAGCGTTTATTGCTTAAATGCTGAGATATTGTAGTGTTTGTTGAGTAATTGCTGAGATATTGTAATGTTTGTTGCTTAAATGCTGATATATTGTAGCGTACATTAAATACTGACGTATTGTAGCATTTGTTGATTAAATGCTGAAATATTGTAGCGTTTGTTGCTTAAATGCTGAGATATTGTAGCGTTTGTTGCTTAAATCTTGAGATATTGTAGCGTTTGTTGTTTAAATGCTGAGATATTGTAGCGTTTATTGCTGAAATGCTCAGATATTGTAGCATTTATTGCTTAAATGCTGAGATATTGTAGCGTTTGTTGCTTAAATCTTGAGATATTGTAGCGTTTGTTGTTTAAATGCTGAGATATTGTAGCGTTTATTGCTGAAATGCTCAGATATTGTAGCATTTATTGCTTAAATGCTGAGATATTGTAGCGTTTGTTGCTTAAATCTTGAGATATTGTAGCGTTTGTTGTTTAAATGCTAAGATATTGTAGCGTTTATTGCCTAAATGCTGAGATATTGTAGCGTTTATTGCCTAAATGCTGAGTTATTGTAGCGTTTATTGCCTAAATGCTGAGATATTGTAGCGTTATTGCCTAAATGCTGAGATATTGTAGCGTTTATTGCTTAAATGCTGAGATATTGTAGCGTTTATTGCTTAAATCCTGAGATATTGTAGCGTTTATTGCTTAAATGCTGATATATTGTAGCGTTTATTGCTTAAATGCTGAGATATTGTAGCATTTGTTGCTTAAATGCTGAGATATTGTAGCGTTTGTTGCTTAAATGCTGAGATATTGTAGCGTTTGTTGTTTAAATGCTGAGATATTGTAGCGTTTGTTGATTAAATGCTGAGATATTGTAGCGTTTAAGGCTTAAATGCTGAGATATTGTGGCATTTATTTCTTTGACACATCTTAAAAGTACGCTAACCTTTACAACAGGGGTCACCAACCTTTTTGAAACCAAGAGCTACTTCTTGGGTAGTGATTAATGCGAAGGGCTACCAGTTAGATACACACTTAAATAAATTGCCAGAAGTAGCCAATTTGCTTAATTTACCTTTAACTCTGTTATTATTAATAATTAATGATATTTATCTTTGTGGAAACACTGATCATCTTAATGATTTCTCACAATAAATATATATAGAAACAGATAAATATCAATATGCAACACTTTATTTTTTATATTTTCTCTAAGTGCACATTTTTCAAATTGAACATTTTCAAATGATCACTTCTAAGACAGTCTTGTGAAATCACAAAATCCCATTTTAACTAGCTAGCCACTAACATTTTTTAACAAATCATGAATTACTTTGCACCATGTTTGTACAAATAATAATTCATGTAAAATACAAAAGTAAACTCTCAAATTTTTAAATCATGTCACACTTTGAACTGGACACCAAATCTGTTATCTGTTTCTTTGTCAGTTAGTGGGAAGCCTGGCATTGCATGCTGTTAACTAGTGTGTTGTACTCTGGTGTGTAACTTGACACTGCAACTCTGAGTGAGTCTTGCAGATGTGCATCAGTGAGGCGTGTTCTGTGTTTGTTCTTGATGAAGTTCATGTCAGAAAAGGCTGATTCACAAAGATAAGATTTTTCCTCATTGTTTGCGGAACCTTCTTAATCTTTTCGACATATTTTCACAGCAATCTGGCCTTAAGCTTAATTATGATAAATGTAAAATGTTAAGGATCGGAAATCTAAAGGGAACGTCCTTTCGAATGGAACGCAAAGTGCCTGTTTTGTGGACAGATGGACCAGTTAACATACTTGGTGTTGTTGTCCCAGAAAATCTGGAAGATCTAGGCTCAGTAAATTATGATAATCGACTAAGAAAGCTGGACAAAATTATGCAATTATGGAAAGGGAAATCCCTAACCTTGTATGGTAAAATGTCTATTGCCAACTCGTTAATTATTCCTCAATTTATTTATTTGTTTTTGTCATTACCAGCTCCATCACAAAACTTGTTTAAGATTTATGAGCGGAGGGTCTTCGATTTTGTCTGGAACGGCAAAACAGAGAAGATTAAAAGAAAGGTTTTGTACAAAGAGTATGAATATGGGGGCCTGAAACTTCTCAACCTTGAAGCTATGTGTCTGTCTTTAAAAGCATCAATTGTTCCAAAGATGTATTTAAACATTGAGTGGTACACAAATGTCCTGTTGGACAAAAAACATGTACTGTATCAAAAGAAATTGTATCCTTTTTTACAAGTGATCCCCTCCCAGAGAGTCTGCTGGGAAACATGGCGGGGTTCATAAAAGAAACAATCCACTCATAGTGGTGTTTTCAATTTTATGTGCCAGAAAAAAGAGACGATATTTTGCAGCAGTTAATATGGATGAACTCTAATATTGTAATAGATGGAAAGCCTTTCTTTTGGAAAAATATGTTTGAAAGAGGAATCATTTTTGTCAATGATATTATCAATGAGAATGGTAAAATTATGAAGTATGATGAATTTAGAGCTATGTATGGTGATGCTTGCTCAAGCTTTTAATTTTATCAACTAACTGGAGTAATTGGGAAAAGATGGAAACAAATAATTAATTAAGGAACTACTAAATTATTAGTTTGTAAACCTCTAATAAGAAATTCTAGTTGGCAGAAAGGAACTAAAATAAATAGAAAAATATATAATTTTTATTTAATAAAGAAATCTTTGAAGGCTGCCTCATACAACACAAATGGAAAATGGGAGGACTTTTTTGACTGCCCGTTGCCTTGGGATGCCATATTCAAACTAATCTATAAAACCACTATCGATGTGCAAAATCGTTATTTTCAAATTAAAATTATTTATAACTTCTTACCCACAGGGAAAATGTTAAAATTATGGAATATGACAGAGTCAGATGATTGCCGATTTTGTTGTCAGGAGCCTGAATCCACCCTGCATTTGTTTTGGTATTGTCATATTGTGTCTTTGTTTTGGGTGGAAGTTGAAAAAATGTGTTTAAGGATTGGTTTGTTTATGAAGCTTAATGTGGTTTCTGTTATTTTAGGAGAGTTCATTGACAATCATGATTTAGTCAATTTAATTATAGTACTCGGTAAAATGTTTATTTTTAAGGCCAAAAACAGATATTCACTTAGTATTACTTTCTTTAAAACATTTATTCAGTATTTTCTAACTTTAGAAAGTTACATGGTTGAAAACGATAATGATGCCAAAAAACATTAAAAAAAAGATGAGAAGTCCTCAAAGGCTTATTTTGAAAGTATAATTATGTTTATAGATTATATGATATCTGTTGTTGTGTTCCCTAATTTGAGTGACCTGGACATAATCTGGACTGTACATAAATGCTTATTTTGAAAATGTAATTTTGTTTATAAATTATATGCAATCTGTTGTGTTCCCTCATTTGTTTCTGTGTACATGAATGAAGGTGTGTGTTGCTGAGTCCGACTTGGACATTATCTGGACTGGGCCTGGTTTAAAAAAACCTTTAAACAAATCTAATTTCATTGACAACCTGGTCTGTTGAAGATAAGGCCCTTTTTTAAAAAATAAAATAAAATAAGATAAATAAATAAAAAACATTTTCTTGGATAAAAAAGAAAGTAAAACAATATAAAAATAATTACATAAAAAATAGTAATTAATGAAAATTTTAGTGGACCAGCAGCCTATACAGTCATGTGTGCTTCAGGGACTGTGTCCCTTGCAGATGTGTTGTCTATGTTGTGTTCAGGGACTGTGTCCCTTGCAGATGTGTTGTCTATGTTGTGGGAACCAGAATATTGGTAGCAGAAAGAAATAACCCCTTTTGTGTGAGTGGGTGTGGATGAGTGTGCATGGGGGAGGTTGTTTGGGTTGATGCACTGATTGAAAGTGTATCTTGTGTTTTTTCTATGTAGATTTAATTTAAAAAATAAAAAAAAAAAAATTTTTTTTTTTTTTTTTTTTTAGAACAGGCCCGCGGGCGACTCATCTGGTCCTTACGGGCGACCTGGTGCCCGCGGGCACCGCGTTGGTGACCCCTGCTTTACAATGTCATCATGCTAAGGTTAGCATGCTAAGGCTAGCATGATGACATTTTTGCCATCCTTATACGTTTAAACCTAAAAATTATGGCTTTTGGTAATTGGCGCCAAGTATGCTAACTTTTATCATGTCAACATGCTAAAGTTTTATGCTTGCATTTTTGCTATATTTTTTTCCGTGTAAACTTAAAAATTGTGACTTTCAATACTTGGCGCCGTCTTAGAATCATGCTAACTTTTTATTTGTCATCATGCTAACGTTATCATGCTAACGTTTTATGCTTGCATTTTTGCCATTTTTTTCGTGTAAACCTAAAAATTGTGACTTATGATACTTGGCGCCATCTTAGAACTATGCTAACTTTTTCTATGTCATCATGCTAACGTTGGCATGCTAACGTTTTATGTTTGCCATTTTTTCCGTGTAAACCTAAAAATTGTGACTAATAATACTTGGCGCCATCTTAGACCTATGCTAACTTTTTGTATGTTATCATGCTAACGTTGGCATGCTAACGTTTTATGCTTGCATGTTTGCCATCTTTTTTCGTGTAAACCTAAAAATCCTGGCTTTTGATACTTTGCCTCATCTTAGAATTATGCTAATATTTATTTTGTCATCATGCTAACGTTTTATGCAGGCATTTTTTCCATCTTTTTTTTTTGTAAACCTAAAAATCCTGGCTTTTGATACCTGGCGCCATCTTAGAAGTGCGCTAACTTTTCCAATGTCACCATGCTAACGTTAGCATGCTAAAGTTTTATGCTTGCATTTTTGCCAACTTTATTTGGCAAACCTAAAAATCATGACTTTTGATACTTGGCGTCATCTTAAAAGTACGCTAACTTTTCCAATGTCACCATGCTAACGTTAGCATGCTAACGTTTAATGCTTGCATTTTTGCCATCTTTATACCTATAAACCTAAAAATCATGACTTTTGATACTTGGCGCCATCTTAGAAGTATGCTAATTTTTTCTATGTCACCATGCTAACGTTAGCATGCTAACGTTTTATGCTTTCATTTTTGCCATCTTTATACCTATAAACCTAAAAATCATGACTTTTGATACTTGGCGTCATCTTAGAAGTATGCTAACTTTTCCAATGTCACCATGCTAACGTTAGCATGCTAATGTTTTATGCTTTCATTTTTGCCATCTTTATACCTATAAACCTAAAAATCATGACTTTTGATACTTGGCGTCATCTTAGAAGTATGCTAACTTTTCCAATGTCACCATGCTAACGTTAGCATGCTAACATTTTATGCTTTCATTTTTGCCATCTTTATACCTATAAACCTAAAAATCATGGCTTTTTGATAACTCGCCATCTTAGAAGTATGCTAACTTTTCCTTTGTCAACCTCTACCGCCCCCTGCAGCATGGTGGTGTACGAGTGCTGTCCCGGCTACATGCGTCTGGAAGGCATGAAAGGATGTCCCGCAGGTTGGTGCCGCCCCTCGTCATTCCTCCGCCTGTGTCCGCCTGACAGACTTTTCTTGTGCTCCCAACCAAAGTGGCGCCCATCGACCACGTGTACGGCACGCTGGGTCTGGTGAAGGCCGCCACCACGCAGCAGTACTCGGACGTGTCCAAGCTGAGGGAGGAGATCCAAGGCCGGGGCTCCTTCACCATGTTCGCCCCCAGCAACGACGCGTGGGAGCAGCTGGACGCCGTCAGTATACTTTGGCGGGGAAACCGCCGCCGCCGCCCTAGTGGCTGACCGCTGCCGTGTCTTCCAGAGCGTTCGCGCGGCGCTGGTTAGCAACGTGAACGTGGAGCTGTACAACGCCCTCCACTACCACATGGTCAACGGCCGCCTGCTGACCAAGGACATGAAGGACGGCATGACGGTCACGTCCATGTTCAGCGACTTGGGCCTCTACATCAACCACTACTCCAACGGCGTACGTCCGCAATAGCTTCCATTTTTGAAAGAACCGCGTTGAACGTTTAACGTTTTTTTTAACAAGATTTCAAAAATGTCTTTCGGCATGTCGTCACTCCCAATCCTCTCTCCCCCCTCTGCTCCTGGCCGCTTACCGTTAAAGACAACAGATGATTAGACTAACACGTACCACCTGTGAAATCTAATCACCTGCCGGCTGTGTCTCGCCGTCCCATTGCCAGAGGCGGTGACCTTTGCTCCTGCAAACGCGCTGACTCACCTCCCTCCACAAAAGCGACGTTACAAAATGTTCATATCCACACAGGTGGTGACGGTCAACTGCGCCAGGATCGTCCACGCCAACCAGGTGGCCACCAACGGCGTGGTGCACGTCATCGACCGCGTCATCAGCGGCGTGGGCAACACCATCAAGAACGTTCTGGACGTGAACGACGAACTGTCCTCCTTCAGCGTAAGCTTCAGTGTCCGTGTAGCCGCTAACCGACCGGATGACCCGTGAACTCTGCGGATGACCCGTGAACTCTGCTCGCAGGCGGCCGCCCTGGCCTCGGGTGTGATGGACAAGCTGGACCGGCCGGGACACTACACGCTGTTCGCGCCGACCAACGCCGCCTTTGACAAGATGGGGCCGGGCCACCTGGAGCGCCTCATGGGGGACAAAGCTGTCATTGCAGGTAACTTCCTGCTTCTCCACACCACTTTGGCATTGGTTGGTCCGGTTTACGGTCATGGTGTGACTGCCCGACATCCACACAGTTACAATTCTACACCAAAAAAATAATCTGTTATTATTATTCCGAGTATCAAAACGTTCAGCTCGACCGGAATCGTGAGTCCCCCAAAAAATAAAAAATGAAAATCCCTGATTACCCAGAATTCCCGGTTTTACGGGACATTTTTCCCATTGGAAATGAATGGGACATTTTTTCGAACTTGCACAATTTCTCAACTGATTCACAAAACATGTTTTCCCTCTCCCAAAATATCTGAACACCCTGAATTTCCAGGAATTTCCCCCCATTGAAAATTAATTGGCAATATACAAAACTCTCCATACCACACATTTCTCAACCGATTCGAACCGTTCCACCATCCACACACCCCACTCACCTTGGACAATTAACACATTCCAGGAATTCCCAGAATTTTCCGGTTTTCCTAAGCCCTATTTTCACCTCTTCCTGGAAAGTTTTCACAAACCACATTTTTCAACAATTTCCAACCATTCCACCTTCAAAATATTCCTCTTAGTTGGGACAACAAATGTTCCTATTTTTTTGTTTTGTTTCCATGAATCCCCGGTTTTCTCGAAATTCCAGGAATTCCGAAATACCAATTTCAAACGGTTACTACGTCAACATTTTTCAACCGATTAGAAACATTTCAACACCAACCCAATCATATCTTTTAGGACAATTGTGCTAGTATCAATATTTTCCAAAATTCCCAAATTTCCAAGAAATTGTGCACCAATTTTTACCTGATTCTGACCTTTCAACCATCCACACTGATATATCAAACACAAAACATGTTTTCCCTTTCCCAAAATTCTCTGAATACCCGGAATTTCCAGGAAATTCCCCCCATTGAAAATTAATCGGCAATATACGAAACTCTCCATATCCCACATTTCTCAACCGATTACAACTGTTCCACCATCCACACACTCCACTCACCTTGGACAATCAACAAATTCCAGGAATTCCCAGAATTTTCCATTTTACCAAAGCCTTATTTTCACCTCTTCCTGGAAAGTTTTCACAATCCACATTTTTCAACAATTTCACCTTGAAAACATTCCTCTTAGTTGGGACAACAAATGTTCCTATTTTTTTGTTTTTGTTTTTACAAATTCACGGTTTTCTCGAAATTCCAGGAATTCCGAAATACCAATTTCAAACGGTTACTGCGTCAACATTTTTTGACCGATTAGGAAAAATTCCAACACTAACCCAATCCTATCTTCTTGGAAAATTGTGCTAGTATCAATATTTTCCAAAATTCCCAAATTTTGAAACACCGTTCCACCATCCACACACTCCACTCACCTTGGACAATCAACACATTCCTGGAATTCCCAGAATTTTCCATTTTACCAAAGCCCTATTTTCACCTCTTCCTGGAAAGTTTTCAAAATCCACATTTTTCAACAATTTCCAACCATTCTTTTTTTGTTCCTACAAAATCCGGGTTTTCTCGAAATTCCAGGAATGCCGAAATACCAATTTATCAATTCATACAGTTACTATGTCAACATTGTTCAATCTTTTAGAAAGATTCCAACACCAACCCAATCATATCTTCTAGGACTATTTTTCTAGGTCTAGTTTTCCCAAAATTCCCAAATTTCCAAGAAATTCCCATTGAAATGAGTGGACATATTCAAAGTTCCACATTGCCCAAAATTCTCAAAATGTTGCCTCAATTTTCACCTGATTCCGACCTTTCAACCGTCCACACACACTACTCTTCCGATATATCAAACGCAAAACATGTTTTCCCTTTGCCAAAATTCTCTGAATTTCCAGGAATTTCCCCCCATTGAAAATTAATTGGCGATATACAAAACTCTCTATATCCCACATTTCTCAACCGATTCGCACCGTTTCACCACCCACACACTCCACTCACCTTGGACAATCAACCAATTTCAACAAATTCCAGGAATTCCCAGAAATTTGGGTTTTCCAAAACCTCTTCCTAGAAAGTTTTCACAATCAACAATTTCCAACCATTCCACCTTGAAAACATTCCTCTTAGTTGGGACAAAAAATGTTCCTGGATTTTTTTGTTCCTACAAATTCCCAGTTTTCTCGAAATTCCAGGAATTCCGAAATACCAATTTCAAACGGTTACTACGTCAACATTTTTCAACCGATTAGAAAAATGTCAACACTAACCCAATCATATCTTCTAGGACAATTGTGCTAGTATCAATATTTTCCAAAATTCCCAAATGTCCAAGAAATTCCCATTCAAATGAATGGACATATTCAAAGTACTTCATTGCCCAAAATTCTCAAAATTTTGTGCCAGTTTTTACCTGATTCTGACCTTTCAACCGTCCACACTGATACATCAAACGCAAAACATGTTTTCCCTTTCCAAAAATTCTCTGAATACCCGGAATTTCCAGGAATTTCCCCCATTGAAAATTAATTGGCAATATACAAAACTCTTCATATCCCACATTTCTCAACCGATTCAAACTGTTCCACCATCCACACACTCCACTCACCTTGGACAATCAACCAATTTTAACAAATTCCAGGAATTCCCAGAATTTTTTCGGTTTTCCAAAGCCCTATTTTCACCTCTTCCTGGAAAGTTTTCACAATTCACATTTTTCAACAATTTCCAACCATTCCACCTTCGAAACATTCCTCTTAGTTGGGACAACAAATGTTCCTACTTTTTTTTTGTTTCTACAAATTCCCGGTTTTCTCGAAATTCCAGGAATTCCGAAATACCAATTTCAAACGGTTACTACGTCAACATTTTTCAACCGATTAGAAAAATTCCAACTCTAACCCAATCATATCTGCTAGTATCAATATTTTCCAAAATTCCCAAATTTCCAATAAATTCCCATTCAAATGAATGGACAAATTCAAAGTACTACATTGCCCAAAATTCTCAGAATTTGGCGCCAATTTTTACCTGATTCTGACCTTTCAACCGTCCACGCAGATATGTCAAACGCAAAACATGTTTTCCCTTTCCCAAAATTCTCTGAATACCCGGAATTTCCAGGAATTTCTCCCCATTGAAAAGTAGTTGTCAATATACAAAACTCTCCATGTCCCACATTTCTCAACCGGTTCGTACCGTTCCAACATCCACACACTCCACTCACCTTGAACGCTCAAGCATTTCAGTTCCACTCACGCGTATCTGCGGTTCGGTGGCTTGCGCACATAGGGCTTTCACACGCAATTCCTACCGGAATCGTCATTTCTAGTCGTTCATCCAGTCATCGGTCAATCTACATGTCAATCCTTACCTGATGTACTCTTAAACATGGTATTAGGACCCTGTCTTTAGGAGGGAAGAGTCCTTCTAGATTCTTTAGTACTAAAGGTGACTCGGACTGAAGATCACTGAACTTATTCTACACAAAGAGCGCAAGTACAGACAAAAGTAATATGGAGAGAAGACCAAGCTGTCCGAAGTCTCTAAATCGACTTTTGTCCTCCTTGGCTGAACGTTACCTACATTCTTCTCCCTTCGTCTCGTTCCTGGTACCTCCTCTTCCGGAACCTAAATGACAGGAAAAAGGATAGGAAACAAACACATTGTGTTGTGTCCTCGGACATTTACTCTGTCCAAAGGAGGACAAACCTACACAACGACAGGCATTATTCAAACATTATAGATAAAGATCTGGGGTGGGATTCTTTGTGGGCCTCAAGATTTGATTTCGGCTGATATCGATATCTTGGTCTGAAAGTGTGGGTCATAACTTAAATAACAAATGTCCTAACGTCGCATACTTAATGCACAACTAGGGACCTTTGATTCCTCCGCCAAGACATGTTGGACCGGTGTTTAATTGCTTCCACCGTTGGGGAACAGTTTTTTGGATGGAGGCGCTTACATGTCAGAATTCCCCCAGACTGTCTGCAAAGTTTCGTAGAAAGTCTTCCAAGAAGTTATTAAAGATGCCACATTCTCTTGACTTCCTGCATTCGATCCACACCGCTCTCATCGAGACATGCTAATTGATTTCAGTGCTATCCGGCAAGTATGCTAACTGTTCTCATGTTAGCAAGCTAATGTTTTAGCTCTTTTTGTTGGTATCCACATTGACAGGAGAAAAGTGCTGTACAGTATTATGTACTGACAATGCTGTTTGTGCGTTGGTATCGATGCTTACGACTAGGGCTGGGCGATGAAATTATATTATTTTATATATCGCATTAGACACGTAATCGATGTCAATTAAAAAAAATGCATTCGATAAAACGTTCAATGACTTGTTTTTCTTCGTCGGAAGAAACCGGACGTTGCGAAGCCAGGTTGGTGGCATGAACAAAGGCATTTGCTTTCTGGTAACCAGGAATTGATCACTGATCAGTGGGAGGGACACGCTAACAGCCAATCAGGTATCAACTATCACGTTTGGTTGATTCTTCGCATGGAGTGAGAAGAGAAAGTCAAAATTAAGAAATTGTTCAAAGGGACCGTAGTCAGACCAATGTGGTCTGTAAATGATGCATGGCAAGACCGCTAATACCACACCACTCTGCAGAAAATACTTTTTCTCAGGTTTCTTTATGCACTATCTGCATCGATCCATCGTGGTGAAGAAGGAGCTGAGCCGGAAGGCAAAGCTCTCAATTTACCAGTGGATCTAAGTTCCCATCCTCACCTATGGTCATGAGCTTTGGGTTATGACCGAAAGGACAAGATCACGGGTTCAAGCGGCCCAAATGAGTTTCCTCTCCCTTAGAGATAGGGTGAGAAGTTGTGTCATTAGGGAGGCGCTCTGAGTTAAGCTGCTGGTCCTCCACATGGAGAGGAGCCAGATGAGGTGGTACAGGCATCTGGTCAGGATGCTCCCCGGACACCTCCCTAGGGAGTTGTTTAAAGTGCATCCAACCACGGGGAAGACCCAGGACACGGTGGGGAGACTATGTCTCCTAGCTGACCTGGGAATGCATCAGGATCCCCCCGGGAAGAGCTGGACGAAGTGGCTGGGGGGAGAGAAGTCTGGGGCTTCTCCGCTTAGGCTGCTGCCCCCTCGACCAGGCTTCGGATAAGCGGAAGAAGATGGATGGATGGCACTTTGTACTATTTTCTTACACTTTAGGAAGTGTTTCTTACATATTCCTTATTTCTGCACCTTCCTTTTAAGAGCTTATTGTTAAGTCTTCAATGTGATTTTACTATGTTCTTTACTTTGTTTGACATTTCCTTTCTGCCTTGATACCTGAGGGACTACAATCACAGGAGGGTTACATTTCAAATAAAAATGTTTACATTCCACATATTTCTCTCCTGCTCCTTGTTTTCGGTAGGTCATGAAAAATCTCAATCATTATCGAGCGATATAAAACACTATTATCGTGTTACAGTTTTCAAGCCTTCGTGTCTTATATGGCAGCGCTTCTCAACTCTTTTATGTACGTCCGTGCATTGTTCAAGCATGAGTAAAGATGCTTTTGTATTCCTGTTTGAGAACTGCGCTCTATGAGAACATGTGTCATCATTAGCCAACAGCAGGAGGAACGAGGCGGATTCAAGTGTCTAACGTGGCAGACCGTCAACTATTAAGTCACGACTTTAGTTGTCGGTCAGCCAGGAAGCTTCAGCCAAGTCTTGCTGAGTAAAGTCCTCTGGAGACGATTCTGTCACATTTGGCAGACGGCTCTCCTTGGAAGCGGGGTTGTTTTTCATGTCCCGATCCAGTCTGTGTGGTTCTCACTGCTCACTTTGACGACAAGTACTGCCATCTCGTGTGTAAATACTGACAAAGTGCCTCATTATTTCCCGGACCGTGTCAGCCAACGTTCACTGCGGGCTCTGCTTTGCCAACCTTCGCAGCCTTGGTGAACTACCACTTGCTGACCAGCGTCCAGTGCGCCGAGGCCATCATGGCGGGCACCGCGTACGAGACGGCCGAGGGCAGCTACGTCGAAGTCGGCTGCGACGGCGACAGCCTGACGGTCAACGGCGTCAAGATGGTGCTGAGGAAAGACATCGTCACCACCAACGGCGTCATCCACCTCATTGACCAGGTGCTGGTGCCCGACTCAGGTAAGATGCAATCGACCAGGGGATGGACTACAGCCGGCCCTCAGGGGACTGCTTGGTAGTCAATCATCATTGAAACGGTGATGGGGTGGGGATATCACGGGACAGAGTCCACATCCCAGGTGTCTTTAATGAAGGGGGAGGGGATACAAAGGGTCTTTCGCCGGGGTGTTTACAGCATGGACTTTCCAAGACCATTGCTGAGGGAGCCCAAATAAAGACAAGGATTGTTTTGGTTAGGGTAAGCAAACCAATTCCAATGGTTTTTCTGCTTTAGGTATCCGTTCTGGCTCTTGAATTGATCATAATTTAGCCTTGCTTCTCCAAGATGTTATCAAATTTGCCCAACCCGTCATGACGGGGAGGCTCCTTGAACAGCTACCACGTCTTCCGAGTTCCTCGATAGACCAGGACAACGCTCAATCCAATCAGATGACCAGTTATCACAGTTCCAAATAGAGAGATATCTCCAATGTCTTCCAATGACGGAAAAACACACACCAGGCACACAACCTCACCACTTCTCCTGAGAGTCCCTCGTGGATCCAGCCGCAAACCTTCCGTCAGGACGGGCAGGTTCCCCCGAACCTGAGCTTCTTGTCGAGAAGATCTGGTCAGTTGAGTTACGAGTTGATCAATTTCCATGTTTACAATTCTGGAGAACAGTGCAAAAGAGAAGCTCTTAGACAAGGAGACATACGGGAGAGGGAGGGTAAGTGTCCGCCTTCGCTGAGAGCCAGAAGAGCACATACAACAAAACATGTTAACTAGGTGAGCAACAGTAGCATAGCAATTTTATAAATACATTATTCAAATGTCCAAACGTCACTTCTGCACAACAGGGGGGTAACTGGTTCCTCCTCTCAACAAGACATGTTGGACCAGTGTTTCATTGCTTGGGGAACACTTCCTGGATGGAGGGAACACTTCCTGGATGGGAGGCGCTCAAATGGCAAACATTCCCACAGACCGACTCCAAAGTTTTGTAAAAACTCTTCCCAGAAGAGTGGGAGTTGTTAAAGACGCCACATTTTTCTTCACTTTTCACTTTCTGCGTTTTGTCCACATGTCTCGCATCAAAACGCGCTAATTGATTTCAACACTCCGAGCCATCTGGCAAGTATGTTGACTGTTCTAATGTTAGCATGCTAATGTTTTATGCTGGCATTTTAGCTCATTTTCTTGGTCTTTATCTAAAAATTGCGGATTTTGTTACTTGGTGCTATCTTGCAAGTATGTTAACTTTTCCCATGTTAGCATGCTAATGTTTTATGCTAGCATTTTAGCTCATTTTCTTGGTCTTTATCTAAAAATTGCGGATTTTGTTACTTGGCGCCATCTGGCAAGTATGTTAACTTTTCCCATGTTAGCATGCTAATGTTTTATGATGACATTTTAGCTTATTTTGTTGGTCTTTATCTGAAAATTGCTGATTTTGTTACTTGGCGCCATCTGGCAAGTATGTTAAATTTCCCATGTTAGCATGCTGAAGCTTTATGCTAGCATTTTAGCTCATTTTGTTGGTCTTTATCTAAAAATTGCGGATTTCGTTACTTGGCGCCATCTGGCAAGTAACATTAACTTTTCCCATGTTAGCATGCTAATGTTTTATGCTAGCATTTTAGCTCATTTTCTTGGTCTTTATCTAAAAATTGCGGATTTTGTTACTTGGTGCTATCTTGCAAGTATGTTAACGTTTCCCATGTTAGCATGCTAATGTTTGATGCTAGCATTTTAGCTAATTTTTTGTCTTTATCTAAAAATTGCGGATTTCGTTACTTGGTGCCAACTTGCAAGTATGTTAAATTTCCCATGTTAGCATGCTAATGTTTTATGCTAGCATTTTAGCTCATTGTCTTGATCTTTATCTAAAAATTGCTGATTTCGTTACTTGGCGCCGTCTGGCAAGTATGTTGACTGTTCCAATGTTAGCATGCTAATGTTTGATGCTAGCATTTTAGCTCATTTTTTGTCGTTATCTAAAAATTGCTGATTTCGTTACTTGGCGCCGTCTGGCAAGTATGTTGACTGTTCCAATGTTAGCATGCTAATGTTTGATGCTAGCATTTTAGCTCATTTTGTTGGTCTTTATCTAAAAATTGTCGATTTCGTTACTTGGCGCCGTCTGGCAAGTATGTTGACTGTTCCAATGTTAGCATGCTAATGTTTGATGCTAGCATTTTAGCTCATTTTTTGTCGTTATCTAAAAATTGCGGATTTCGTTACTTGGTGCTATCTTGCAAGCATGTTAAATTTCCCATGTTAGCATGCTAATGTTTTATGCTAGCATTTTAGCTCATTTTGTTGGTCTTTATCTAAAAACTGAGGCTTTCGTTACTTGGCGCCATCTGGCAAGTATGTTGACTGTTCCAATGTTAGCATGCTAATGTGTTATGCTAGCATTTTAGCTCATTTCGTTGGTCTTTGTCTAAAGATTGCTAATTTTGTTACTTGGTGCCATCTGGCAAGTATGTAAACTTTTCTAATGTTAGCATGCTAATGTTGGGATGCATCAAGTCCTCAATATATGACTGAGGTGTGTACCTACAAAATTAGCTAAAAATAAAAGCTATTGTACTAATGCTAACCGGTATCATTCGTCAATTGACAAAAGAAGTGTATGACTGCAAAAAAAGCTAGCATGCTAATTTTAGAGTGCTAAAAAAAAATGTTTGTGCCGCAAATGGCCCCCGGGCCGCACTTTGGACCGCCCCTGGATTCAAAGTCATGGACATGTTGCTAACATTGTCCACATGTCTGGCACCAGGACATGCTAACTGTGTCCTCATGTGGTCTCCCAGCCAAGGACGTGACGGAGCTGATGGGCGACTCCCAGAGCACCTTCCACGACATGGTGTCAGACCTGGACTTGGCCGCAGCCTTGGGTCCGAAGACGGAGTACACGCTCCTCGCCCCCCTCAACGCCGCCTTCACCAGTGAGAACTTTTGCTCTTTGTCGTGTTCTGTTTAGCGTCTCGACGCTTGCCAACGGTGATCTCACGCATCCGTGCCGTGTCGGTCAGACGAGGTGATGGCCACGGACCAGACGCTGCTCAAGCACCTCCTCCAGAACCACGTCCTGAAGCTGAAGGTCACGCTGAGCCAGCTCTACAACGGCCAGCTGCTGGAGACGCTGGCCGGGAAGCTCCTGCGAGTCTTCATCTACCGCACGGTAGGGGGTCCGCTCCTCGCTCCGCTCCTCGCTCCGCTCCTCGCTCCGCTAGCGCCCGTCTTGTCCTGGCCAACGCACGTGTGTCTTTGTGGCGGCAGGCCGTGTGCATCGAGAACGCCTGCATGGTGCGGGGCAGCAAGGAAGGAAGCAACGGCGTCCTCCACCTCATCAGGTCCATCATCAGACCCTCGGAGAAGACCACCTACCAGATCCTGAAGGTGGACGGACGCTTTAAGTGAGAAGCCGTCCTGCATGTCCATTTTGCAATGCAGTCTGCTGAAAACAATGGAAAGCACCACCTTACGTAGCAACTCTTGCTGTGGTCAGAGTTGGAATTGTCACCTTAATGGCCACATTAAATGACGTGGCGGGCCACCTTAAGTAATGCGGCGGCACACCTTAAATAATTAGGCGGGCCACTTTAAATGAGGCGGCGGGCCACCCTAAATGATGCGGAGGGCCACTTTAAATAATGATGCGGCGGTGCACCTTAAAGGAAGCGGCAGGCCACATTGAATAAGGTGGTGGGTCACCTTAAATGATGTGGCGGGCCACCTTGGGCCACCCTAAATTGATTCGGAGGGCCACATGAAATGATGTAGCGGTGCACCTTAAAGGAAGCGGCGGGCCACCTTGAATAATATGGTGGGTCACCTTAAGTGATGTGGCGGGCCACCTTGAGCCACCCTAAATGGTTCGGAGGGCCACATTAAATGATGCCGCGGCGCACCTTAAAGGAAGCAGCGTTGTACCTTAAAGGAAGCGGCAGGCCACCTTGAATAATGTGGTGGGTCACCTTAAGTGATGTGGCGGGCCATCTTGAGCCACCCTAAATGATTCGGAGGGCCACTATAATGATGCAGCGGCGCACCTTAAAGGAAGCGGCGGGCCATTAAATGATGTGGCGCGCCACCTTAAATGATGCGGCAGGCCACCTTAAATAATGTGGCGGGCTACCTTAAATGATGTGGTGGGGCACCTTGGGCTACCCTAAATGATTCAGAGGGCCACATTAAATGATGCAGCGGTGCACCTTAAAGGAAGCGGCGGGCCACCTCAATTATGTGGCGCGCCACCTTAAATGATGTGGCAGGCTACATTAAATGATGTGGCGGGCCATTTTGAATTATTGGGCGGTCCACTTTAAACGATGAAGTGGCGCACCTTAAATGATGTGGAGGGCCACCTTAAATAATGCAGCAGCACATCTTAAATGATGCGGCGGTGCACCTTAAATTATTTGGCGGGCCAATTTAAATGATTTGGCGGGCCACGATAAATGATGTGGCGGGCCACTTTAAAAGATGCAGTGGCTCACCTTAAATGATGTGGAGGGCCACCTTAAATAAAGCAGCGGCGCATCTAAAATTATGCACATTAAATTATGCCGGGGGCATCATTAAATAACGTGGCGCTACCTTCAATGATGCGGCAGGCCACATTGAATAATGTGGCGGGTCACCTTAAATAATGTGGCGGGCTACCTTAAATGATGTGGTGGGGCACCTTGGGCTACCCTAAATGATTCAGAGGGCCACATTAAATGATGCAGCGGTGCACCTTAAAGGAAGCGGCGGGCCACCTCAATTATGTGGCGCGCCACCTTAAATGATGTGGCAGGTTAACTTAAATGATGTGGTTGGCCATATTAAGTTATTGGGCGGGCCAATTTAAACGATGAAGTGGCGCACCTTAAATGATGTGGAGGGCCACATTAAATAATGCAGCAGCACATCTTAAATGATGCGGCGGTGCACATTAAATTATTTGGCAGGCCAAAAATTAAATTATTTGGCGGGCCACTTAAATGATGTGGCGGGCCAATTTAAACGATGCAGTGGCGCACCTTAAATGATGTGGAGGGCCACATTAAATAAAGCAGCGGCGCATCTTAAATTACGCACATTCAATTATGCCGCAGGCATCATTAAATAATGTGGCGGCTACCTTAAATGTGGCGGCGGTGCACCTTAAATGATGGGGCGGCCACATTAAATTATGCGGCGGGCCATTTTAAATTATGCGGTGGGCCACATTAAATTATGCCGCGGGCATCATTAAATTATGTGGCGGCTACCTTAAATGACGCGGCGGGCCACATTAACGATGCAGTGGCGCACCTTAAATGATGTGGTGGGTCACTTTCACTGATGCAGCTGTGTACATTAGGTGATGTGGCAGGCCTAATAAATGATGTGGCAGGCCTACTAAATTATGTGGCGGGCCACATAAAATGATATGGCAGGCTTAATAAATGATGTGGTAGGCCACATTACATGGTGCGGCCATTTTCTACCACCTGCCACCCAAATGACGCAGCAGACCACTTTAACTGACACGATGGGCCACTTCAAACGATGTGATGGGCCACTTTAAATGAGGCGGCGGTGCACCTTAAATGATGTGGCGGGTCACATTAAATTATGCGGCAGGCAACATTTAATTACGTGGCGGGAAATCTTAAATGATGTGGAGGGCCACATTAAATGAGACAGCGGCGCATCTTAAATGATGTGGCGGGTGACTTTCACTGATGCAGCTGTGTACATTAGGTGATGTGGCAGGCCTAACAAATGATGTGGCAGGCCTAATAAATGAAGTGGTAGGCCATATTACATGACACGGCTATTTTCTACCGCCTGCCACCCAAATGATGCAGCGGACCCACTTGAACTGACACGATGGGCCACTTCAAACGATGTGATGGGCCACTTTAAATGACGCGGCGGGCTACATTGAATGACTTGGCGCATCAAATCTGGCCCTTGGGGACACATTATTAATGGCTGTCATGTTGCCCTAGGGCAGGGGTCGGCAACCTTCACCACTCAAAGAGCCATTTTGGCAAGTTTCACAAATTAAAGAAAATAATGGGAGCCACAAAAAAAAAAAGTAAATTTAAAATGTAAAACACCGCATACAAAGCTTAAATTGCTTTGTGCTATGTTAACCAGGGTATGTTAACCAGGGTATGTTAACCAGGGTATGTTAACCAGGGTATGTTAACCAGGGTATGTTAACCAGGGTATGTTAACCAGGGGTCTCAGACACACGCACCGGCACGCACTTTAATGTGGAAATTTGATGTTAGTGCGGCCCGCGAGTTTTGAATGAATGGCGTTTGATAGCGTCATACTTGCCAATCCTCTCATTATTTCCGGGAGACTCCCGAATATCAGGGCGTGATGGCACTGTTTTTGGCGCCCTCTACAGTCTGCCAAAACAGCGTGCCTGCTCGACCACATGTAGAATGCAGCTTCAGCTTGCTCACGTAAGTGACAGCAAGGCGTACTAGGTCAGCAGCCACACCTTACACTGACGGTAGCCGTACAAAAACAACTTTAACACTGTTACGTTACAAATATGCGCCACACTTTGAACCCACACCAAAAAAGAATGACACACACATTTCTGGAGAACATCTGCACTGCAACACAACATAAACACAACACAACAAATACCCAGAATCCCATGCAGCCCTAACTCTTCCGCTCAACCGACGCACGGAGGGGGGGAGGGTTGATGTGTGGGGGGGTTTGGTGTATAATCTAGACCGGAAGAGTTAGGGCTGCATGGGATTCTGTTGATGTTGATGGTGCCAATTGTCTTGTGCTTGGCTGCAGAGTCTTCCTGTCCCTGATGGAGACTGCAGGTCTGACGGACCTCCTGAAGCACGAAGGCTCCTTCACCGTCTTCGCGCCCACCGACGAGGCCTTCAGCCAGCTCAGCAAAGAGGACATGGCGCTGCTTAAAAGTCAGTGTGTCGCCTTCAAATCGCTCCCCCTCCAGGATGTTTCCGCACTCCAATTCAATGCAGTAGTTGTGATAATAATAATAATAATAATAATAGATTTTATTTGTAAAAAAAAGCACTTTACATTGAGTAAACAACCTCAAAGTGCTGCAGTGTATTAAAAAGATAAATAAAAAGATAATAAAAAATAAAAACAGCCAAATAACTCAAACTAGTATGCAGATATCTAAAAAAAAAGGCTTTTTTTAAAAAAAAAAAAAGGGTTTTTAAGCCTTTTTAAAAAGCATCCACAGTATGTTGTGCCCTCAGGTGGTCAGGGAGAGCCGTTCCACAGACTGGGAATGCTGACATGTTGCATGTTAGAGCTGTTGAAGTGTGATGGTGGCGCCATAGATACAAATGTTGCTGGCGTGCGGAGTTGACGTGTTGGAACACGCACGAACGAAAACCATTTTTAAGCGTAAAACATACGTGGAGAATGTCTGCGACTTGTGGACAACAGAGAAACTTGGTACTTGACACATGCTAAGTTAGCATGCTAACTTTTTTAAACCTTTTTTTTTTAGCTAATTTCGCACCTTAGAGTCATAAAACTTGGTAGGTGGCCACATGCTAACTTTTTTAAGCCAATTTTGTCGTTAAACACCCCAGAGTCATGTTTTGGTAGTTGGCACATGCTAAACTTTTTAGCATGCTAACTTTTTTAAGCTAATTTTACACTTTTATTAGCTAGTTTTGCACCTTAAAGTCATAACACTTGGTACTTGGCCACATGCGAACTTTTTTAAGCCAATTTTGTCGTTTAACACCCCAGAGTCATGTTTTGATAGTTGGCACATGCTAACCTTTTTAGCATGCTAACTTTTTTTTAGCTAATTTTACACTTTCTGTAGCTAATTTCGCACCTTAGAGTAAAAAAACTTGGTACGTGGCCACATTTTTTTTAGCTAATTTCGTACCTTAGAGTCATAAAACCTGATACGTGGCCACATGCTAACTTTTTTAGCATGCTAACTCTTTTAGCTAATTTTACACTTTTCTTTAGCTCATTTCGCACCTTAAAATCATAAAACTTGGTACGTGGCCACATGCTAACTTTCTTTTGCCAATTTTGCCGTTATACTCCTCAGAGTCATATCTTGGTACTTGATACATTCCAACTCTATTAGCATGCTAACTTTTTCCGCTGATTTTACACTTTCTTTAGCTAATTTCGCACCTTAGAGTCAACAAACTTGGTACGTGGCCACATTTTTTAGCTAATTTTGCCATTACACACCTCAGAGTCATAACTTCGTACGCGACGCATGCTAAGGTTAGCATGCTAGCTTGCTAATATTAGCATGCTAACATTTTTACCAATCTTGCCGTTGTACACTTCAGTTGTAATGAATGAAAGCAGTATAGTTATTCGACAATGAGCTCTGAGGTGTGCTTGTACTGCCATCTAGTGTCTACTTTTAAGTCTATGTGGTAAAAATAATGAGTAAAACATCAATACAGTATTTGATTTTACATTTTTGTTGAAATACTGTAATTTTTTAGGTTACGGTTACAAGGAATACCCAAAATATTGACACCAAACTCCTAAAATGACAAGTTGATTTAAAATAATTAAATATGAGCCTCCAAACATTGCAACTTTCTAAAAAATCTGCCCTGATTTTTGGTATTTGAGGCCGCGAAAAATCACAAAAAATGCGAGCAAAATCCTGGCGGGACTATAAAGTTCACCACTACTTTGATGACAACCATGACGCTTTGTGACAGGTGACCTGAACGTTCTGAGGACCATTCTGCTTTATCACGTCGGCAATGGCATCTTCATCAATGGCGGCCTGGAAGGAGGCGTGACCAACATGCTGAAAACTCTGCAGGGCCGGAACCTGCAGGTTATGTCCGTAAGTACACCTGGAACTGGAACCTGCAGGTTATGTCCGTAAGTACATCTGGAACCGGAACCCGCAGGTTGTGTCCGTAAGTACATCTGGAACTGGAACCTGCAGGTTATGTCCGTAAGTACATCTGGAACCGGAACCTGCAGGTTATGTCCGTAAGTACATCTGGAACCGGAACCCGCAGGTTATGTCCGTAAGTACATCTGGAACCGGAACCTGCAGGTTATGTCCGTAAGTACATCTGGAACTGTAACCCGCAGGTTATGTCGGTAAGTACATCTGGAACTGGAACCTGCAGGTTATGTCCGTAAGTACATCTGGAACCGGAACCTGCAGGTTATGTCCGTAAGTACATCTGGAACAGGAACCTGCAGGTTATGTCCGTAAGTACATCTGGAACCGGAACCTGCAGGTTATGTCCGTAAGTACATCTGGAACTGGAACCTGCAGGTTATGTCCGTAAGTACATCTGGAACTGGAACCTGCAGGTTATGTCCGTAAGTACATCTGGAACCGGAACCCGCAGGTTATGTCCGTATGTACATCTGGAACCGGAACCTGCAGGTTATGTCCGTAAGTACATCTGGAACTGGAACCTGCAGGTTATGTCGGTAAGTACATCTGGAACTGGAACCTGCAGGTTATGTCGGTAAGTACATCTGGAACTGGAACCTGCAGGTTATGTCCGTAAGTACATCTGGAACTGGAACCTGCAGGTTATGTCGGTAAGTACATCTGGAACTGGAACCTGCAGGTTATGTCGGTAAGTACATCTGGAACTGGAACCTGCAGGTTATGTCGGTAAGTACATCTGGAACTGGAACCCCGCTCAGCTCGGGATGCGATTGATTCCAGTGGCTCCGACAAGAGCGTCAAAGAGCCAACCAGGCAGACACAAGACATTAAAACAACGTTGAGAACTTGTTCAATGAGGTCCTGACGTTGAGCAACACAAATACAACGTTGGATCAACATGCTTTTTGACGACATTAAATCAATGTTGGGTTCTGACGTTGATTTGACCATTGAATTTTGGTCATTTTCTAACTAATATTCTACAACACAAATACAACGTTGAAACATGTTTTTTGACAACATTTAATCAATGTTGGGTTCTGACATTTTTTTGACCATTGACATTTGGTCATTTTCCAAACAATATTCTACAACACAAATACAACGTTGAAACACAGTCGTTGAAACAACGTTTATTCAATGTCAGGTTGTGACGTGGATTTGACCATTGAATTTTGGTCATTTTCTAACCAATATTCTACAACAAAAATACAACGTTGAAACAACATGCTTTTTGACGACGTTTATTCAATGTCAGGTTGTGACTTTGATTCGACCATTGAATTTTGGTCATTTTCTAACCAATATTCTACCAGACAAATACAACATTGAAACAACTTGTTTTTTAAGACGTTTATCAATGTTGGGTTCTGACGTTGAACATTGAATTTTGGTCATTTCCCAACCAATATTCTACAACATAAACATAACATTGAAACAACATGCGTTTTGACGTTGTTTATTTAATGTCAGGTTAAAACGTTGATTTGACCATTGAATGTTGGGTTGGGTTCCGACATTGATTGAATTTTGGTCATTTCCCAACCAATATTCTACAACACAAATACAACATTGAATAAACATGTTTTTTAAAGACGTTTAATCAATGTTGGGTTGTGACATTTAATTGACCATTGAATTGTGGTCATTTCCCAACCAATATTCTACAACACAAATACAACGTTGGATCAACATGATTTTTGACAACATTTAATCAATGTTGGGTTCCGACGTTTTTTTGACCATTGAATTTTGGTCATTTCCCAACTAATATTCTACAACACAAATACAAGATTGAAAATACATGTTTTTTTTACAACATTTAATCAACGTTGGGTTCTGACGTTGAATTGACCATTGAATTTTGGTCATTTTCCAACCAATATTCTACAACACAAATACAACGTTGAAAAAACATACTTTTTGACAACATTTATTCAATGTCAGGTTAAGACGTTGATTTGACCGTTGAATTGTGGTCATTTTCTAACCAATATTCTACAACACAAATTCAAAACATTGAAAAAACATGTTTTTGACAACGTTTAATCAATGTTGGGTTCTGATGTTGATGTGACCATTGGATTTTGGTCATTTCCCAACCAATATTCTACAACACAAATACAACGTTGAAGCAACATGCTTTTTGATGACGTTTAATCAATGTCAGGATGTAACGTTGATTTGACATTGAAATGTGGTCATTTCCCAACCAACAACGTGGATCCAACGCTAGACATCAACATTGATCTCAGTTTACACAAACAACTATTCTGCAAGGTTGTTTCAAAGTCGGTTTCAAAGGACGTGTACGTATAATCAACCAGTGTTTCACACACATTCATTTATTTGTGGCGGCCCGCCACAAATAAATTACGTCCGCCACAATTTTTTTTTTTTTTCTGTCCAGCTTCTCAGGCAAATCATATAGTTGATGTAGATGTAGATGTAGATGTAGATATAGATGATCATATAGTTGATGTAGATGCCTGTATCGGCTGTTCACATTGACTTTACAAAAGAGAAGTGTAGGATACTTCTCTTGTTGCCTTATTTGTATTTGACCACTACTGTTTTCTGTTTATTTGTTACTGACTGTGGCAGGACACCTCTGCCTCTGTTTCACTTTATGTTGCTGGTAAATAATATGCTTGTAGTAGTAGGCTAAAGTTAAATGATTTAGTATGCACTAATTAAAGGGGCAGAGCTTTAAGAGACATTTTAGCTTTTATATTTTATAAGATATATTTTTTGTAAGAACCACAATTAATAAATATATTTCAGTGAATAACTTATTGTTCAAATCTGTATATAAATATGTACATAAAGTGTTGTAATTATATTGTAAAATGGATGGATGGACGTTTAAAACAAAACTGTTATTATTAATTAGTAAGTATACATTTTTTGAGCCTTTTTAGAGAAAATCATATCATTGTAGTAAATTATGCAAATTACTCGATGATGTCATGGTGACCACGCCCCTAGCCACGCCCCCACCGCCACAGGTATCTTGGCAGTTTATGGGAAACACTGAATCAACGTTGTTTCAATGTGTCGTGCCTGCTGGGAAAGTCCGCCCAGAAGCTGGGAGATGATCTCTGGAGGACGACAAGACATAATCAAGACCATCCTGCCGTCATTTCCTTCCTTTCCTCTTTGCTAGCGCGGCCCGCTCAACTGCCAGTGGCGCTGGGACGGTGGCGATAAAGCAATCGGGCGATCTGGTGGCGTCTCGCGTCCAGTCGGGAAGCCGTGGTGGGCGTGAAAAGTAGACAGGAAGTAGCGCAGAGGAGGGAAAACCTATCCCCGGGTGACTCAGACGTCCGCCTACACAGCCGCCTCCTGATTACAGGAAGTTCATCAGCAAGTGCTTGAGCAGACTGGCCTGCTATGGCCATCACTGCTATGGCCATAGCAGTGATGACCATAGCAGTGATGGCCATCACTGCTATGGTCATCACTGCTATGGCCATAGTGGCCATCACTGCTATGGTCATCACTGCTATGGCCATAGTGGCCATCACTCCTCAGCCCTTCACAAGAAGAAGGCAGGAAGTGGAGAGTGTTGTCTTAAAGTCCTTTTTAATCAATCTCTATTTGAAAAACTGGATTGCGGCTACGATCCACGTCAATCCAACGTCGCACTTGGCGGTCACTCCAGCAGCACCGAGAGCGCACTCAGCCGAGCGACCACTCGGTGATGTCGCCAGTTGTAATGCCAACAAAGCAATTGTCTTAAAAACTCTGTAAAATAAGGTTTCCCGTTTACAAAAATGTGCTAGCTTCATGCTAATATACTTTGGCTTTGCTACTGACATGCTACCGGTTAGCTTTAGCGGTTTTAATCCCTCCATATTTTTTTTATTTAAACATTTTAATATTATAATGAGTCCAATAAAATGACACACAATAATACAATAATAATGCTAATATATTATATCATAAATATTAGAGATGTCCGATAATGGCTTTTTTGCCGATATTCCGATATTGTCCAACTCTTAATTACCGATTCCGATATCAAGCAATACCGATATATACAGTGGTGGAATGAACACATTATTATGCCTCATTTTGTTGTGATGCATTAAACAATGTAACAAGGTTTTCCAAAATAAATCAACTCAAGTTATGCAAAAAAAAAATGCCAATTTAATTATTGAAGTCACAAAGTGCATTATTTGTTTGAACATGCCTCAAAACATATTGTACAGTGTTTCCCATAAACTGCCAAGATACCTGTGGCGATGGGGGCGTGGATATGGGCGTGGTCACCATGACATCATCGAGTAATTTGCATAATTGACTACAATGATTTGATTTTCTCTAAAAAGGCTCAAAAAATGTATACTTACTAATTAATAATAACAGTTTTGTTTTAAATGTCCATCCATCCATTTTACAATATAATTACAACACTTTATGTACATATTTATATACAGATTTGAACAATAAGTTATTCACTGAAATATATTTATTAATTGTGGTTCTTACAAAAAATATATCTTATAAAATATAAAAGCTAAAATGTCTCTTAAAGCTCTGCCCCTTTAATTAGTGCATACTAAATAATTTAACTTTAGCCTACTACTACAAGCATATTATTTACCAGCAACATAAAGTGAAACAGGTGTCCTGCCACAGTCAGTAACAAATAAACAGTAGTGGTGGTAGATAGACACAGAGCTTCATCAAACATCTGATCCACTGAACAAAGAGCTCCAAAAATGTTGAACTTTAGACTGCCATCAGTTTTACTCCCTACACTTAACCATGTGTTTCCTACTGCCTGCACACTTTGTTATATACACATGTTGTGTTTCTAATAGAAATACATTTAATCAAGTCAAATACAAATAAAGCAACAAGAGAAGTATCCTACACTTCTCTTTTGTAAAGTAAATGTGAACAGCCGATATGGGCATCTACATCTACTATATGATTTGCCTGAGAAGTTGGAGAGGACCAAAAAAAAAAATATATATATATATATATATATATTTATTTATTTATTTTTTTTAATTAAACATTTTTAATTTTTAATTTTTTTTTAAATTTGTGTAGTAATTATTTTGTGGCGGGCCGCCACAAATAAATGAATGTGTGGGAAACACTGTTGTAGCGTCCCGGAAGAGTTAGCGCTGCAAGGGATTCCGGGTATTTGTTCTGTTGTGTTTATGTTGTGTTACGGTGCGGATGTTCTCCCGAAATGTGTTTGTCATTCTTGTTTGGTGTGGGTTCACGGTGTGGCGCATATTTGTAACAGTGTTAAACTTGTTTACACGGCCACCCTCAGTGTGACCTGTATGGCTGTTGACCAAGTTTGCCTTGCATTCACTTGTGTGTGTGAAAAGCCGTAGATATTATGTGACTGGGCCGGCACGCAAAGGCAGTACCTTTAAGGCACGCCCCCAATATTGTTGCCTGGGTGGAAATGGGGAGAAACTCTGGAAAATGGTTGCCGTGGGAGATTTTCGGGAGGGGCACTGAAATTGGTGAGTCTCCCGGGAAAATGGGGAGGGTTGGCAAGTATGACTGGGAGACGCAACTGCTCCGTACTTCTCCCTACGTCCGTTTTAAAAAGTCATACATTTTACTTTTTGAAACCAATACCGATAATTTCCGATATTACATTTTAAAGCATTTATCAGCCGATGATATCAGACATCTCTAGTTGTCATAATCAGCTCTTTTCTAAATCTTGCAGTAAAAAATGGAATGTTGTTATGAAAAACAATACATGTTTAAAAACACACACACAAAAGTAGCAAATATCGGTATCTGGTATCGACTCCCAGACACCAGGACTTGTGAAGAGTGGCCATCACTAGCTGCTACTCAAAAAGCTGTTTTGATAGTCTTCTGAAGCATTAGTCAGACTAATTATGCAAATAGTTCATGGTGTGTTTAGGCTAAAATGTCCCAGATGTGCAACTTAAGCATTAGTCAGACTAATTATGCAAATAGTTCATGGTGTGTTTGGGCTAAAGATGTGCAGCTTTAGATGACAGCGTGTTTGTGGTCAGGCCAACAACTCCATCCACGTCAACTCGGTGGACGTTCCCGACAGCGACCTGATGGCCACCAACGGCGTGATTCACGTGGTGAAGAGCGTCCTCTACCCCGCGGGTGAGCTCGCCAAACGCGGTGCCCGTGCGGAACAACGGTGACGTCCCGCTCTGTTGATCCCCCTTGCAGATCTTCCCGTGGGCCGCCAGGACCTGCTGCTGCTCCTCAGGAAGATCATCAAGTACATGAAGATCCAGGTAGCAGCCACACACCCCCGATGCTTCGGGGACTCCCTGTGACCTTCTCCGTTCCTCTTCTCTAGTTCATCTCAGGATTCTCCTACTCTGAGATCCCGCTCACCTTCATCAGTAAGTTTCCGTCCATCCTGACCTTTGACCCCCTGACCGTCCCCTGAAGCTGTTTGGTCTCCACAGAGAGGACCACGGTCACAACCACGGAGTACACCGAGCAGAGTAAGTCTGGCCGCTCCAAAGTCTCTATATTGCCATAACCTTACATTATTTCACATTTCAATAATAATAATACATCCGGGTTACAAAGTCTACTCATTTAGATTAGGTATTTTATTAAAACTATTTTTAATCCAATTGTTAATTTACTGTAAATATCTGCTGTGTAACATGTTTTTGTCATGTTTTTGAGAAGCACTTTTCCTTCTGGTGTTTGATACCTGACGTCTTTTTGTAGGTTGAAACCTAACCTGCACATGCAAAATTGGAATTACGAGATAAAAAGTCGAAACAATTGGATAAAAAGTCAGAATCATTTGATAAAAAGTGAAAATATGAGGTAAAACATCAAAATCATGCCATACATTAAAACCTGGTTATGAGATCAAATGTCGAGATAATCAAAAATGTGAGATCAAAATTCAAAAAAATTACATAAAACGTCATAATTATTTGATAAAAAAGGAAAAATGAGGTAAAAAAAATCATGACAAAAAAATCATAATTATGAGATAAAAAGTTACAATTATGAGATAAAATGTAGAAATTATGAAATAAATAGTCAAAAATATGAGATCAAAAGTTGAAATAATTAGATAAAACTTCATAATTATTTGATAAAAAGTAAAAAAATTAGATAAAAAAAATAAATTGTGAGAAAAAAATCATAATTATGAGATAAAATGTAGAAATTATAAAATAAATAGTCAAAAAAATGAGATCAAAAGTAGAAATAGTTAGATAAAACTTCATAATTATTTGATAAAAAGTCAAAATGATGTAAAAAAAGATCTTGACAAAAAAAATCATTATAACGAGATAAAATAATCATGATTATGAGATGAAATGTCAAAATTATGAGATAAAATATAGATAAAAAGTCAAAATAATTGGATAAAAAGTCCTTTTTTGATGAAAAGACAAGATATGAGATAAAGAGTAAAAATCATTGCATACATAAAACATGATCATGAGATACAATTTCGAAATAATAAACATTTATAAAGTAGAAATAATTAGATAAAATGTCATAATTATTTGATAAAATGTAAAAATTATGAGATAAAAGGTCAATATTATTAGACAAAATAATCATGATTATAAGATAAAATAATCATGATTATGAGATAAAATGTCAAAAATATGAGATAAAAAGTCGAATTGATTGGATGAAAAGTAGTAGTTATTTATTAAAACGTCGATATTGTAAGGTAAAAAGTCAAAATTATGACACAAAAGACATGCTTATAGGATAAAAAGTCAAAATTAAAAAAATAGATAAAAAGTCAAATTAATGATGTAAAAAAAAATCTGGACAACAAAAATAATTATGAGATAAAAGGTTAAAATTATTAGATAAAATAATCAGGATTATGAGATAAAAGGTTAAAATTATGAGATAAAATGATCATGATTATGAGACAAAATGTCAAAATTGTGAGATAAAATAATCATGTTTATGAGATGGAATGTCAAAATGAGATAAAATATCGATACAAAGTCGAAATAATTGGATAGAAAGTCCTTATTTGATAAAAAGACAAAATATGAGGTAACGAGTAAAAATCATTGCATACATAAAACACGATTATGAGATAAAATGTTTAAATAATAAAAATTTATAAAGTACAAATAATTACAGAAAATGTCATAATTATTTGATAAAAAGTCAAAATAATGATGTAAAAAAAAATCTTGACAAAAAAAATAATTATTATGAAATAAAAGGTTAAAATTATGAGATAAAATAATCATGATTATGAGATAAAATGTCAAAAATATGAGATAAAAAGTCGAATTGATTGGTTAAAAAGTAGTAGTTATTTATTAAAAAGTCGATATTGTAAGGTAAAAAGTCAAAATGATAACACAAAAGACATGCTTATAAGATAAAAAGTCAAAATTATGAGATAAAAGGTTAAAAAAATTGATGAAAGGTCAAATTAATGAGGTAAAAAATATCATGACAAAAAATCATAATTATCAGATAAAATGGAGAAATTATGAAATAAATAGTCAAAAATATGAGATCAAAAGTAGAATTAATTAGATAAAACTTTATAACTATTTGATAAAAAGTAAAAATAATGATGTAAAAAAAATCTTGACAAAAAAAATTAGAGATAAAAAGTTCAAATTATGAGATAAAATAATCATAATTATGAGATAAAATGTCAAAATTATGAGATAAATATATATTAAAAGTCGAAATAATTGGATAAAAACTCCTTATGATTTGATAAAAAAGACAAAATATGAGGTAAAGAGTAACAATCATTGCATACATAAAACTGATTATGAGATAAAATGTCGAAATAATAAAAAAGACAAAATATGAGGTAAAGAGTAAAAATCATTGCATACATAAAACTGATTATGAGATAAAATGTCGAAATAATAAACATTTATAAAGTAGAAATAATTAGATAAAACGTCCAAATTATGAGATAAAAGGTCAAATTTATGAGACAAAATAATCATGATTATGAGATAAAATGTCAAAAATATGAGATAAAAAGTCGAATTGATTGGATGAAAAGTAGTAGTTATTTGTTAAAAAGTCGATATTGTCGACACAAAAGACATGCTTATAAGATTAAAAAATTTCAAAATTATGAGATAAAAGGTAAAAAAAATAGATAAAAGGTCAAATTAATGAGGTAAAAATAATCATAATTATCAGATAAAATGTAGAAATTATGAAATAAATAGTCAAAAATATCAGATCAAAAGTAGAAATAATTAAATAAAACGTCATAATTATTTGATAAAAGTCAAATTAATGATGTAAAAAAAAATCTTGACCAGAAACAATTACTATGAGATAAAAGGTTAAAATTATGAAATTAAATAATCATGATTATGAGATAAAATATAGATAAAAAGTCGAAATAATTGGATAAAAAGTCGTTATGATTTGATAAAAAAAGACCAAATATGAGGTAGAGTTTTGTATCCTCCTATGGTGTGTAGTGTAGCAACCAGTTTAACCATTCCTCGTCTTCCAGTGATAAAGCTACTTGTAGTTAGTTAAATAGTAGTTTGGAGACCGAGACTATTGACAAAGGAGCAGCTTCGCACTGTGGAGGGACGTCAGCCGCTAGCTGGCTACATCGCATGGAGGACGCGGGCGTTTTACTTGTCGCTGTCAAATTTGCAGGCCACATCTAAAAATATGTCAACAACGTACGTTATCACGTTATAACAATCGTATTAAAAGCTCCACAATGAAATGTCGTCAACTCAAAGTGTTGGCCCAAAGAAGTTTGGTTCAGGTGTTTCTCTGCAATCTTTGGATTGTGTCCTGGAACTGTGCATCATACATCTGCTGCCAGACACTGATTACACTCATGCTTCCTGTCACCATCCACTCCTAAAACCTCTGGAATCTGTCGGCATATCAGGCCCTGGTCTTTGGTAACGGTGCAATTAGGCTGTCAGAGTCTTGGAAGTCTCGGTCCGGCGCACTTCCCCTCTGACGGCCGCATACCTTCACGTATCGGGTAACATAGCGCCGATAAAGTATGATGGGTTGCACGGACTTCTTTCCCTTAAGCGGGGGAGGGTAGTGATGCACCTATTTACTCCCCGCAGGCCCTGGGAACACGCAGCTGATCCTCATCGACGGAGAACCGTCCCTCACCAAGGTAACGCGGGTCATCGAAAAAGAGCCCACCGTCACCGAGGTGGTAGTGGAGGGCGAGCCAGTGGTCACCAAGGTAACGCGGGTCATCGAAAAAGAGCCCACCGTCACCGAGGTGGTAGTGGAGGGCGAGCCAGTCGTCACCAAGGTAACGATCGAAGAAGAGCCCATCGTCACTGAAGTGTTAGTGGAGGGCGAGCCGGTGGTCACCGAGGTAACCACCGTGGTGGAAGGGGACCCCTCGGTCACCAAGGTGACCCGGGTGATCGGAGAGCCGGGCCTCACTAAGGTTACCAGAGTCATCGAGGGTAAGCGGGCCCGCCTTTTACAACACGGCGACACTCCAGTCGGGGTTGATTAATGGCGTGTCTCCCTGGTCACAGGTGGACAGCCGGACTCAGACGGGGAAACAATCACGGGTGAGTTACCTCCCCCGCTGTCTCGGTGGTCGTTTGTCGTCTAACCACCGTCGTCCCAACGTGAACTGACTGTAACTTGGTGGTCCTCAGACATCGTTCTCATGCTGTGCACCCAAATTTGAACGCGACGTAGCGGTCAAGAGAGCGCAGACCTCCCTGGCGCAGTCGTGGACTCAAGTTGTGTTGCTTTTTGCTAACACGACAATGGAGGTTCTATCGGGAAATCCTAAAATGTTGTCAGTCCGTCCAGTTAGCAAGCTTCTTTCTGGCTCCTGGAGGCGTGCCGTGGATGAGCTTGACTCCTTTACCCTGCTTGGATCCACACCTTTATCCAGATCCTCACGTTGGCATACAACCCACTTAGAAAGGGGGGTTGGCATGGGGTGATGTCGTCCGCACTCTAGTCACTCCTCAGAAAAAATATTTTTTTAAGGAACCCGGAAGCGGAAGTAGGTCTACGTCATATTTGCCCACCCTCAAACCACGGCTTTGTAGGTTTTTAAGGGAATCGACTTTTTGTTTTGTAGTCCATACCGAAAGTACATCAAAAGGCGGATGTGGCATCGGGCTATTTCCGGTATTTTTCGGGTTGGGGCGTGGTTTGAGGGTGGGAAAAGTAGACTTAGAACTGCTTCCACTTCAGGATTCTTTAAAAAAAATTGATTTGTAGTCCATACCGGAAGTACATCACCGGGTGAATGTGGCATCGGGCTATTTCCAGGTTGAGTGGTAGGAGGCGTGGCTTGAGGGTGGGCAAATATGACGTAGAACTGCTTCCGCTTCTGGAGCCTCTAAAAAATTTGATTCGTAGTCCATACCAGAAGTACATCAAAAGGCGGATGTGGCATCGGGCTATTCCCGGTATTTCTGGGTTGTGTGGTAGGAGACGTGGCTTGAGGGTGGGCAGTTATGACGTAGAACTGCTTCCGGATTCCCTAAAAAATTTGATTTGTAGTCCATACCGGAAGTACATCAAAAGGCAGATGTGGCATCTGGATATTTCCGGTATTTCCAGGTTGAGTGGTAGGAGATGTCGCTTGAGGGTGGGCAGTCATCATGTAGAACTGCTTCCGGATTCCCTAAAAAATTAGATTTGTAGTCCATACCAGAAGTACATCAAAAGGCGGATGTGGCATCGGGATATTTCCGGTATGTCCGAGTTGAGTGGTAGGAGACGTGGCTTGAGGGTGGGCAGTTATGACGTAGAACTGCTTCCGGATTCCCTAAAAAATTAGATCTGTAGTCCATACCGGAAGTACATCAAAAGGCAGATGTGGCATCGGACTATTTCCATTTTTCCCGGGTTCAGTGGTAGGAGATGTCGCTTGAGGGTGGGCAGTTATGACATAGAACTGCTTCCGGATTCCCTAAATAAATTAGATCTGTAGTCCATAACGGAAGTACATCAAAAGGCGGATGTGGCATCGGGCTATTTCCGGTATTTCCGGGTTGTGAGGTAGGAGACGTGGCTTGAGGGGGGGCAGTTATGACGTAGAACTGCTTCCGTATTCCCTAAAAAATTAGCTCTGTAGTCCATACCGCAAGTACATCTAAAGGCAGATGTGGCATCGGGATATTTCCGGTATTTCCAGGTTGAGTGGTAGGAGATGTCGCTTGAGGGTGGGCAGTTATCATGTAGAACTGCTTCCGGATTCCCTGAAAAATTAGATTTGTAGTCCATACCAGAAGTACATCAAAAGGCGGATGTGGCATCGGGATATTTCCGGTATGTCTGGGTTGAGTGGTAGGAGACGTGGCTTGAGGGTGGGCAGTTATGACGTAGAACTGCTTCCGGATTCCCTAAAAAATTAGATCTGTAGTCCATACCGGAAGTACATCAAAAGGCAGATGTGGCATCGGACTATTTCCATTTTTCCCGGGTTCAGTGGTAGGAGATGTCGCTTGAGGGTGGGCAGTTATGACATAGAACTGCTTCCAGATTCCCTAAAAAATTAGATCTGTAGTCCATACCGGAAGTACATCAAAAGGCGGATGTGGCATCGGGCTATTTCCGGTATTTCCGGGTTGTGTGGTAGGAGACGTGGCTTGAGGGTGGGCAGTCATGACGTATAACTGCTTCCGTATTCCCTAAAAAATTAGCTCTGTAGTCCATACCGGGAGTACATCTAAAGGCAGATGTGGCATCGGGCTATTTCCGGTATTTCCAGGTTGAGTGGTAGGAGACGTCGCTTGAGGGTGGGCAGTTAGGACGTAGAACTGCTTCCGGATTTCCTAAAAAACTAGATCTGTAGTCCATACCGGAAGTAAATCAAAAGGCGGATGTGGCACTGGGCTATTTCCGGTATTTCCAGGTTGAGTGGTAGGAGACGTCGCTTGAGGGTGGGCAGTTATCATGTAGAACTGCTTCCAGATTCCCTAAAAAATTAGATCTGTAGTCCAGACCGGAAGTACATCAAAAGGCAGATGTGGCATCAAGCTATTTCCGGTATTTCCAGGTTGAGTGGTAGGAGACGTCGCTTGAGGGTGGGCAGTTATGACGTAGAACTGCTTCCGGAGCCTCTAAAAAATTTGATTTGTAGTCCATACCAAAAGCACATCAAAAGGCGGATGTGGCATCGGGCTATTTCTGGTATGTTCGGGTTGAGTGGTAGGAGGTGTGGTTTGAGGGTGGGAAAATATGACGTAGAACTGCTTCCGCTCCCGGAGTTAAAAAGAAATTAGATCTGTAGTCCATACCGGAAGTACATCAAAAGGCGGATGTGGCATCAGACTATTTTCGGTATTTCCGGGTTGAGTGGTGGGAGGCGTGGTTTGCGAGTGGGCAGATATGATATGGGGTGGTTGTTGACACGTGACTTTCCCAGGAAATATCGTCCCCCAAAATGGCAATGTGTCATTTAGAACTCATTTTAAAGTCATTTAACAATTGCCATTAGGGAAGGGTACCGGCTTTTAAAGTACCATTTCCAGATACCTTCGACACGCGTGACGTCACGTCCGGTTTCAGACTCTGCCCGGGCACTTAATTCGTAGTGGATTGCCTCTTTTCCATGCTAGCAATGGAAAGCGCTAGAAATGTGTTAGCTTGATGCTAGTTTGGATATAAAGTGGAACCTCGACTTAACCGGCTCTTGAACAGAGTTCGTAAATTAAAAAGTTTGTATGTCGAAGCAATTTCCTCCATAAGAAACAATGTAAATATGAATATTTGGTTCCAGCCTCGACAAAAGAATCACAATTAATTTGAAAATATTTTTTTTTTCTTTTAACGATTAAAAATCGTCATCAATATGAATCACAATTAATTAGATTTTTTTTTTAAATTATTTAAATTTTTTTGTAACGATTAACAATCGTCACCAATAAGAATCACGATTAATTTGAATATATATATATATATATATATATATATATATATATATATATATATATATATATATATATATATATATATATATATATATATATATTTTTTTTTTTTTAACGATTAAGAATCGTCACCAATAAGAATCACGATTAATTTGAATATATATATATATATATATATATATATATATATATATATATATATATATATATATATATATATATATATATATATATATATATATATATATATATATATATATATTTATATATATATATATATATATATATAAAATTTTTTTAATGATTAAGAATCGTCACCAATAAGAATCACGATTAATTTAAAAAATGTTGGGTTTTTTTGTTTTGTTTTTAAATGATTAAGAATCGTCACCAATAAGAATCACGATTATTTTGAAAATAGATTTATTTATTTTTTTTACGATTAAGAATCGTCACCAATAAGAATCACGGTTAATTTGAAAATAGATTTTTATTTTGTTTTAACGATTAAGGATCGTCACCAATAAGAATCATGATTAATTTGAAAATTGTTGGGTTTTTTTGTTTTGTTTTTTAAACGATTAGAATCGTCACCAATAAGAATCACGATTAATTTGAAAATATATATATATATATATATATATATATATATATATATATATATATATATATATATATATATATATATATATATATATATATATATATATATATATATATATATATATATATATTTTTTTTTTTTAATGATTAAGAATCGTCACCAATAAGAATCACGGTTAATTTGAAAATAGATTTTTATTTTTTTTTAACGATTAAGGATCGTCACCAATAAGAATCATGATTCATTTGAAAATTGTTGGGTTTTTTTGTTTTGTTTTTTAAACGATTAGAATCGTCACCAATAAGAATCACAATTAATTTGAAAATATATATATATATATATATATATATATATATATATATATATATATATATATATATATATTTTTTTTTTTTTTTAATGATTAAGAATCGTCACCAATAAGAATCAAGATTAATTAAAAAAATGTTGGGTTTTTTTGTTTTGTTTTTAAACGATTAAGAATCGTCACCAATAAGAATCCCGATTATTTTGAAAATAGATTTATTTTTATTTTTTTACGATTAAGAATCGTCACCAATAAGAATCACGGTTAATTTGAAAATAGATTTTTATTTTGTTTTAACGATTAAGGATCGTCACCAATAAGAATCATGATTAATTTGAAAATTGTTGGGTTTTTTTGTTTTGTTTTTTAAACGATTAGAATCGTCACCAATAAGAATCACGATTAATTTGAAAAAAAAAAAAAAAAAAAAAAATATATATATATATATATATATATATATATATATATATATATATATATATATATATATATATATATATATATATATATATATATATATATATATATATATATATATATATTTTTTAATGATTAAGAATCGTCACCAATAAGAATCACGATTAATTTAAAAAATGTTGGGTTTTTTTGTTTTGTTTTTAAACGATTAAGAATCGTCACCAATAAGAATCACGATTATTTTGAAAATAGATTTTTTTTTTTTTTTTACGATTAAGAATCGTCACCAATAAGAATCACGGTTAATTTGAAAATATATTTTTATTTTGTTTTAACGATTAAGGATCGTCACCAATAAGAATCATGATTAATTTGAAAATTGTTGGGTTTTTTTGTTTTGTTTTTTAAACGATTAGAATCGTCACCAATAAGAATCACAATTAATTTGAAAATATATATATATATATATATTTTTTTTTTTTAATGATTAAGAATCGTCACCAATAAGAATCACGATTAATTTAAAAAATGTTGGGTTTTTTTGTTTTGTTTTTAAACGATTAAGAATCGTCACCAATAAGAATCACGATTATTTTGAAAATAGATTTTTTTATTTTTTTTTTACGATTAAGAATCGTCACCAATAAGAATCACGGTTAATTTGAAAATAGATTTTTATTTTGTTTTAACGATTAAGGATCGTCACCAATAAGAATCATGATTAATTTGAAAATTGTTGGGTTTTTTTGTTTTGTTTTTTAAACGATTACAATTGTCACCAATAAGAATCACAATTAATTTAAAAAATGTTGGGTTTTTTTGTTTTGTTTTTAAACGATTAAGAATCGTCACCAATAAGAATCACGATTATTTTGAAAATAGATTTTTTTTTTTTTTTTTTACGATTAAGAATCGCCACCAATAAGAATCACGGTTAATTTGAAAATAGATTTTTATTTTGTTTTAACGATTAAGGGTCGTCACCAATAAGAATCATGATTAATTTGAAAATTGTTGGGTTTTTTTGTTTTGTTTTTTAAACGATTAGAATCGTCACCAATAAGAATCACGATTAATTTGAATATATATATATATATATATATATATATATATATATATATATATATATATATATATATATATATATATATATATATATATATATATATATATATATATATATATATATATATATATTTTTTTTAATGATTAAGAATCGTCACCAATAAGAATCACGATTAATTTAAAAAATGTTGGGTTTTTTTGTTTTGTTTTTAAACGATTAAGAATCGTCACCAATAAGAATCACGATTATTTTGAAAATAGTTTTTTTTTTTTTTTTTTTACGATTAAGAATCGTCACCGATAAGAATCACGGTTAATTTGAAAATAGATTTTTATTTTTTTTTAACGATTAAGGATCGTCACCAATAAGAATCATGATTAATTTGAAAATTGTTGGGTTTTTTTGTTTTGTTTTTTAAACGATTAGAATCGTCACCAATAAGAATCACAATTAATTTGAAAATATATATAATATATATATATATATATATATATATATATATATATATATATATATATATATATATATATATATATATATATATATATATATATATATATATATATATATATATATATATATATATATATATATATATTTTTTTTTTTTAATGATTAAGAATCGTCACCAATAAGAATCACGGTTAATTTGAAAATAGATTTTTATTTTGTTTTAACGATTAAGGATCGTCACCAATAAGAATCACGATTATTTTGAAAATATATATATATATTTTTTTTTTTACGATTAAGAATCGTCACCAATAAGAATCACGGTTAATTTGAAAATATATTTTTATTTTGTTTCAACGATTAAGGATCGTCACCAATAAGAGTCATGATTAATTTGAAAATTGTTGGGTTTTTTTGTTTTGTTTTTTAAACGATTAGAATCGTCACCAATAAGAATCACAATTAATTTGAAAATATATATAAATATATATATATATATATATATATATATATATATATATATATATATATATATATATATATATATATATATATATATATATATATATATATATATATATATATATATATTTTTTTTTTTAATGATTAAGAATCGTCACCAATAAGAATCACGATTAATTTAAAAAATGTTGGGTTTTTTTGTTTTGTTTTTAAACGATTAAGAATCGTCACCAATAAGAATCACGATTATTTTGAAAATAGATTTTTTTTTTTTTTTTTTTACGATTAAGAATCGTCACCAATAAGAATCACGGTTAATTTGAAAATATATTTTTATTTTGTTTTAACGATTAAGGATCGTCACCAATAAGAATCATGATTAATTTGAAAATTGTTGGGTTTTTTTGTTTTGTTTTTTAAACGATTAGAATCGTCACCAATAAGAATCACAATTAATTTGAAAATATATATATATATATATATATATATATATATTTTTTAATGATTAAGAATCGTCACCAATAAGAATCACGATTAATTTAAAAAATGTTGGGTTTTTTTGTTTTGTTTTTAAACGATTAAGAATCGTCACCAATAAGAATCACGATTATTTTGAAAATAGATTTTTTTTTTTTTTTTTTACGATTAAGAATCGTCACCAATAAGAATCACGGTTAATTTGAAAATAGATTTTTATTTTGTTTTAACGATTAAGGATCGTCACCAATAAGAATCATGATTAATTTGAAAATTGTTGGGTTTTTTTGTTTTGTTTTTTAAACGATTAGAATCGTCACCAATAAGAATCACAATTAATTTAAAAAATGTTGGGTTTTTTTGTTTTGTTTTTAAACGATTAAGAATCGTCACCAATAAGAATCACGATTATTTTGAAAATAGATTTTTTTTTTTTTTTTTTACGATTAGGAATCGCCACCAATAAGAATCACGGTTAATTTGAAAATAGATTTTTATTTTGTTTTAACGATTAAGGGTCGTCACCAATAAGAATCATGATTAATTTGAAAATTGTTGGGTTTTTTTGTTTTGTTTTTTAAACGATTAGAATCGTCACCAATAAGAATCACGATTAATTTGAAAATATATATATATATATATATATATATATTTTTTTTAATGATTAAGAATCGTCACCAATAAGAATCACGATTAATTTAAAAAATGTTGTTTTTTTTTTGTTTTGTTTTTAAACGATTAAGAATCGTCACCAATAAGAATCACGATTATTTTGAAAATAGATTTTTATTTTTATTTGTTTACGATTAAGAATCGTCACCAATAAGAATCACGGTTAATTTGAAAATAGATTTTTATTTTGTTTTAACGATTAAGGATCGTCACCAATAAGAATCATGATTAATTTGAAAATTGTTGGGTTTTTTTGTTTTGTTTTATAAATGATTAGAATCGTCACCAATAAGAATCACGATTAATTTGAAAATTGTTGGGTTTTTTTGTTTTGTTTTTTAAACGATTAAGAATCGTCACCAAAAAGAATCACAATTAATTTGAAAATAGATTTTTTTTTCTTTTAACGATTAAAAATCGTCATCAATATGAATCACGATTAATTAGATTTTTTTTTAAATTATTTAAAATTTTTTGTAACGATTAACAATCGTCACCAATAAGAATCACGATTAATTTGAAAATATATACATATATATATATATATATATATATATATATATTTTTAACGATTAAGAATCGTCACTAATAAGAATCACGATTAATTTGAAAATTGTTGTTTTTTTTGTTTTGTTTTTAAACGATTAAGAATTGTCACCAATAAGTATCACGATTAATTTGAAATTTTATTTTCGTTTATTTATTTTTTAACGATTAAGAATCCTCACCAATAAAAATCACGTTTAATTTGAAAATAGATTTTTATTTATTTATTTTTTTATTAATGATTAAGAATCGTCACCAATAAGAATCACGATTAATTTAAAAATAGATTTTTTTTTTTTTTAACGATTAAGAATCGTCACCAATAAGAACCACGTTTAATTACAATGTTTTTTTTTTTTTTGTTACGATTAAGAATCGTCACCGATAAGAATCACGATTAATTTGAAAATAGATTTTTTTTTTTTAACGATTAAGAATCGTCACCAATAAGAATCACGATTAATTACAATTTTTTAAAAAATTATTTTTATTTTTATTATTTTTTTACGATTAAGAATCGTCACCAATAAGAATCACGATTAATTTGAAAATAGATTTTTTTTTTTTTTAACGATTAAGAATCATCACCAATAAGAGTCACGATTAATTTGAATTTTTTTTTAAATTATTTGTATTTATAATTTTTTTTTACGATTAAGAATCGTCAGCAATAAGAATCACGATTAATTTGAAAATTGTTTATTTGTTTTTTGTTTTTTTTAACAATTAAGAATCGTCACCAATAATAATCACGATTAATTAGGAAATTGTTGGGTTTTTTTTGTTTTTGTTTTTAAACGATTAAGAATTGTCACCAATAAGAATCACGATTAATTTTAAAATACTTTTTTTTTTTTTTTTAACGATTAAGAATAGTCACCAATAAGAATCACGATTAATTTGAAAATTGATTTTAAAAAAAATATATATTTTTTTAACGATTAAGAATCGTCACCAATAAGACACGATTAATTTAAAATTGTTGGGTTTTTTTGTTTTGTTTTTTTAAACGATTACGAATCCTCACCAATAAGAATCACGATTATTTTCAAACATAGATTTTTTTTTTTTTTACGATTAAGAATCGCCACCAATAAGAATCACGGTTAATTTGAAAATAGATTTTTATTTTGTTTTAACGATTAAGGGTCGTCACCAATAAGAATCATGATTAATTTGAAAATTGTTGGGTTTTTTTGTTTTGTTTTTTAAACGATTAGAATCGTCACCAATAAGAATCACGATTAATTTGAATATATATATATATATATATATATATATATATATATATATATATATATATATATATATATATATATATATATATATATATATATATATATATATATATATATATTTTTTAATGATTAAGAATCGTCACCAATAAGAATCACGATTAATTTAAAAAATGTTGGGTTTTTTTGTTTTGTTTTTAAACGATTAAGAATCGTCACCAATAAGAATCACGATTATTTTGAAAATAGTTTTTTTTTTTTTTTTTTTACGATTAAGAATCGTCACCGATAAGAATCACGGTTAATTTGAAAATAGATTTTTATTTTTTTTTAACGATTAAGGATCGTCACCAATAAGAATCATGATTAATTTGAAAATTGTTGGGTTTTTTTGTTTTGTTTTTTAAACGATTAGAATCGTCACCAATAAGAATCACAATTAATTTGAAAATATATATAAATATATATATATATATATATATATATATATATATATATATATATATATATATATATATATATATATATATATATATATATATATATATATATATATATATATTTTTTAATGATTAAGAATCGTCACCAATAAGAATCACGGTTAATTTGAAAATAGATTTTTATTTTGTTTTAACGATTAAGGATCGTCACCAATAAGAATCACGATTATTTTGAAAATATATATATATATATTTTTTTTTACGATTAAGAATCGTCACCAATAAGAATCACGGTTAATTTGAAAATATATTTTTATTTTGTTTTAACGATTAAGGATCGTCACCAATAAGAGTCATGATTAATTTGAAAATTGTTGGGTTTTTTTGTTTTGTTTTTTAAACGATTAGAATCGTCACCAATAAGAATCACAATTAATTTGAAAATATATATAAATATATATATATATATATATATATATATATATATATATATATATATATATATATATATATATATATATATATATATATATATATATATATATTTTTTTTTTTTAATGATTAAGAATCGTCACCAATAAGAATCACGATTAATTTAAAAAATGTTGGGTTTTTTTGTTTTGTTTTTAAACGATTAAGAATCGTCACCAATAAGAATCACGATTATTTTGAAAATAGATTTTTTTTTTTTTTTTTTTACGATTAAGAATCGTCACCAATAAGAATCACGGTTAATTTGAAAATATATTTTTATTTTGTTTTAACGATTAAGGATCGTCACCAATAAGAATCATGATTAATTTGAAAATTGTTGGGTTTTTTTGTTTTGTTTTTTAAACGATTAGAATCGTCACCAATAAGAATCACAATTAATTTGAAAATATATATATATATATATATATATATTTTTTAATGATTAAGAATCGTCACCAATAAGAATCACGATTAATTTAAAAAATGTTGGGTTTTTTTGTTTTGTTTTTAAACGATTAAGAATCGTCACCAATAAGAATCACGATTATTTTGAAAATAGATTTTTTTTTTTTTTTTTTTACGATTAAGAATCGTCACCAATAAGAATCACGGTTAATTTGAAAATAGATTTTTATTTTGTTTTAACGATTAAGGATCGTCACCAATAAGAATCATGATTAATTTGAAAATTGTTGGGTTTTTTTGTTTTGTTTTTTAAACGATTAGAATCGTCACCAATAAGAATCACAATTAATTTAAAAAATGTTGGGTTTTTTTGTTTTGTTTTTAAACGATTAAGAATCGTCACCAATAAGAATCACGATTATTTTGAAAATAGATTTTTTTTTTTTTTTTTTACGATTAGGAATCGCCACCAATAAGAATCACGGTTAATTTGAAAATAGATTTTTATTTTGTTTTAACGATTAAGGGTCGTCACCAATAAGAATCATGATTAATTTGAAAATTGTTGGGTTTTTTTGTTTTGTTTTTTAAACGATTAGAATCGTCACCAATAAGAATCACGATTAATTTGAAAATATATATATATATATATATATATATTTTTTTTAATGATTAAGAATCGTCACCAATAAGAATCACGATTAATTTAAAAAATGTTGTTTTTTTTTTGTTTTGTTTTTAAACGATTAAGAATCGTCACCAATAAGAATCACGATTATTTTGAAAATAGATTTTTATTTTTATTTGTTTACGATTAAGAATCGTCACCAATAAGAATCACGGTTAATTTGAAAATAGATTTTTATTTTGTTTTAACGATTAAGGATCGTCACCAATAAGAATCATGATTAATTTGAAAATTGTTGGGTTTTTTTGTTTTGTTTTATAAATGATTAGAATCGTCACCAATAAGAATCACGATTAATTTGAAAATTGTTGGGTTTTTTTGTTTTGTTTTTTAAACGATTAAGAATCGTCACCAAAAAGAATCACAATTAATTTGAAAATAGATTTTTTTTTCTTTTAACGATTAAAAATCGTCATCAATATGAATCACGATTAATTAGATTTTTTTTTAAATTATTTAAAATTTTTTGTAACGATTAACAATCGTCACCAATAAGAATCACGATTAATTTGAAAATATATACATATATATATATATATATATATATATATATATATATTTTTTTAACGATTAAGAATCGTCACTAATAAGAATCACGATTAATTTGAAAATTGTTGTTTTTTTTGTTTTGTTTTTAAACGATTAAGAATTGTCACCAATAAGTATCACGATTAATTTGAAATTTTATTTTCGTTTATTTATTTTTTAACGATTAAGAATCCTCACCAATAAAAATCACGTTTAATTTGAAAATAGATTTTTATTTATTTATTTTTTTATTAATGATTAAGAATCGTCACCAATAAGAATCACGATTAATTTAAAAATAGATTTTTTTTTTTTTTAACGATTAAGAATCGTCACCAATAAGAACCACGTTTAATTACAATTTTTTTTTTTTTTTTGTTACGATTAAGAATCGTCACCGATAAGAATCACGATTAATTTGAAAATAGATTTTTTTTTTTTAACGATTAAGAATCGTCACCAATAAGAATCACGATTAATTACAATTTTTTAAAAAATTATTTTTATTTTTATTATTTTTTTACGATTAAGAATCGTCACCAATAAGAATCACGATTAATTTGAAAATAGATTTTTTTTTTTTTTAACGATTAAGAATCATCACCAATATGAGTCACGATTAATTTGAATTTTTTTTTAAATTATTTGTATTTATAATTTTTTTTTACGATTAAGAATCGTCAGCAATAAGAATCACGATTAATTTGAAAATTGTTTATTTGTTTTTTGTTTTTTTTAACAATTAAGAATCATCACCAATAATAATCACGATTAATTAGGAAATTGTTGGGTTTTTTTTGTTTTTGTTTTTAAACGATTAAGAATTGTCACCAATAAGAATCACGATTAATTTTAAAATACTTTTTTTTTTTTTTTTAACGATTAAGAATAGTCACCAATAAGAATCACGATTAATTTGAAAATTGATTTTAAAAAAAATATATTTTTTTTTAACGATTAAGAATCGTCACCAATAAGACACGATTAATTTAAAATTGTTGGGTTTTTTTGTTTTGTTTTTTTAAACGATTACGAATCCTCACCAATAAGAATCACGATTATTTTCAAACATAGATTTTTTTTTTTTTAACGATTAAGAATCGTCACCAATAAGAATCACGATTAATTAGAATTTAAAAAAAAAATTATTTGTATTTTTATTTATTTTTTACGATTAAGAATCGTCACCAATAAGAATCACGATTAATTTGAAAATGGTTGGGTTTTTTTTGTTTTTGTTTTTAAACGATTAAGAATTGTCACCAATAAGAATCACGATTAATTTTAAAATACTTTTTTTTTTTTTTTTAACGATTAAGAATAGTCACCAATAAGAATCAAGATTAATTTGAAAATTGATTTAAAAAAATATATATATTTTTTTAACGATTAAGAATCGTCACCAATAAGAATCACGATTAATTTGAAAATGGTTGGGTTTTTTTGTTTTGTTTTTTAAACGATTAAGAATCGTCACCAATAAGAATCACGATTAATTTGAAAATAGATTTTTTTTTTTTTTTTTTAACGATTAAGAATCGTCACCAATAAGAATCACGATTAATTAGACTTTTTTTTAAAATTATTTTTATTTTTTTTTATTTTTTTTACGATTAAGAATCGTCACCAATAAGAATCACGATTAATTTGAAAATAGTTTTTTTTTTTTTTTTTTTTTTTTTAACGATTAAGAATCGTCACCAATAAGAATCACGATTGATTTGAAAATAGATTTTTTATTTTATTTTTTTTAACAATTAAGAATCGTCACCAATAAGAATCATGATTAATTATAATTTTTTTTTAAATTATTTTTATTTTTATTTTTTTTTTACAATTAAGAATTGTCAACAATAAGAATCACGATTAATTTGAAAATTGTTTTTTTGTTTTTTGTTTTTTTTAACAATTAAGAATCGTCACCAATAATAGTCACGATTAATTTGAAAATTGTTGGGGTTTTTTTGTTTTTGTTTTTAAACGATTAAGAATTGTTACCAATAAGAATCACGATTAATTTTAAAATAGATTTTTTTATTTTTTTTTAACGATTAAGAATAGTCACCAATAACAATCACGATTAATTTGAAAATAGATATTTTTTATTTTTTATTTTTTTTTAACGATTAAGAATCGTCACCAATAAGACACAATTAATTTGGAAATTGTTGTTTTTTCGATGGACAGTTGTCTGTTTGGTCCAGTTTGCCAGAAACGTTTGTTTCCGGTTTATTTGGGTAAGCACTCCATTAATGTAGCTTGGCTTCAAATTCCAAATTTTTTAGCTTCGAGTCGCTTTCACCTCACTCTCTCGGTTTCTGTCTGCTCCAACGTCTCGCTTCTATTACCAGTAGTTCATCCTCAGTACATTCAGCTTCAAAAATATAAGGTTCGGACTCCACATTTGTCCAAAAATAGTCGTCTTCGTTGTTTGTTACCAAGTCTGCCATAATTAGAACACACACTCGCGTTTGTTTCTGGAAGTAGGAACACATTTGTTGCCTGAAGTCGGACATGTGTCGCTATGGAAACGGAAAAAAAATGTGCCGAGGAATTAGTTCCGACGTTGATTAAAATGATGAAAATATGGTACAAATGTTACATATTACATACTGTTATGAAGGTGTCTGTTACTACATTATATAAATACTTGCAGTGTGTATATTGTACATATTACATATTGTTATGAAGGTGTCTGTTACTACATTATATATATACTTGCAGTGTGTATATTGTACATATTACATATTGTTATGAAGGTGTCTGTTACTACATTATATATATACTTGCAGTGTGTATATTGTACATATTACATATTGTTATGAAGGTGTCTGTTACTACATTATATATATACTTGCAGTGTGTATATTGTACATATTACATATTGTTATGAAGGTGTCTGTTACTACATTATATATATATACTTGCAGTGTGTATATTGTACATATTACATATTGTTATGAAGGTGTCTGTTACTACATTATATATACACTTGCAGTGTATATTGTACATATTACATATTGTTATGAAGGTGTCTGTTACTACATTATATATATACTTGCAGTGTGTATATTGTACATATTACATATTGTTATGAAGGTGTCTGTTACTACATGATATATATACTTGCAGTGTGTATATTGTACATATTACATATTGTTATGAAGGTGTCTGTTACTTGCAAAAAAGTGCAGTTCCCCTTAAAGGTTATTGTGGAAAATCCGGTCATTTCTCCGACAAAACGAAGGTGTCTTCTATGAAGTTCTACTGGGGGGTTTGGTGCGCCTATTAAAAAGGGAGGTTTTTACTGCTGGTTCTTCTGTGGCAGACAGCTCTTCAAAGTTTGTGGGTGAGAGGAGAGGAGAGGAGAGCGGTGCCAGTAAAAATGAAGAAATCATTCCGCAGCTGCAGAGCTCCTCCAGAAGCGTAAATCACGCCGACGGCTCCGCTCGGTGCGATCGTAAAATTGTAGAGAGATGTTTGGCGGTGCACCATGACGTCGCATGTCTGTGCGTCTGATGTGGCGTGCATGTGGACTGAGGCGAGGGGGTGTGGTGGAGGACTGTGTGTGTGTCCATGTGTCAGTCACTCAATGACTGCAATGAAATCATCATTCTTATGATTTTCTTCACTGCCGGTCTGAAGGTGGAGCCCGCTTCAGTGCGCACGTCGAGCCTCAAATCATTGAGGGTAGGCCTCCCTTGACAAACCAGAGTCTGTGTCCTCTTGGTGTAAACCTGAATCGGCTTCCTTGAGGTCTCACGCTCCGTGTCTCCCCCCCCGCTCAGGGCCCGACTTCTCCAGGATCACCACCATCCACAGCAACCCCAACCTGATCGACCAGGAGTCTGACAGAATCACCAAACTCATCCAAGGTGACGTCCTGACTCGGGATTACCATCTGTGTGTGTGTGTCCAAGTCCGATAACCTCTTCTCTCCGTCTTCCAGAGGGAGGAAGGTTTGCTGCCGCCAGGAACGGTCCAGGTAAAAGACTTATAAAGGGGGTCTTTGGTTTGGCTTTTGCCTCGTCCTTCACTTAAAGCGAGGGTAAAGAACGCACTATGACGACCTGATAAGACCCGAAAAGTGAAAGAGATGATACGGTATTATCTGCTCACTGATGCTACCTGGTGGTTGTTTGAGCACACTGCAGATAGTCCTGGATAGTCCGGTGGAGTGACGGCACAGACACAAGGGGGGCAATAGAGCTCTATGATATATTATATATATATGTTACCTTTTGTTCACAATCATTATGAAAGACATGACAACAGGTGGATTTTTGTTGTGCATTCTAAATATTAAACTAGAATTTGCAATTGCGGTAGGAATTGCGTGTGAATGGGTTATGTGCACGAGACGCCGAACCGCCAATACGAGTGAGTGGAACCAGAAGGCTTGAATGTGGATGTTGGAACGTTTCGATTCGGATACGAAATGTGGGATATGGAGAGGTTTGTATATTGCTCATTCATTTTCAATTGGGGGGAAATTCCTGGAAATTCCGGGTAATCAAGGAGTTTTCGGAACCGGGAAAGATGCTGGCTTGAATGTCCAGGGTGAGTGGAGTGTGTGGATTTTGGAATGGTTCAAATGGGATAAGAAATGTGGAATATGCAGTGTATTGCCCATTCATTGTCAATGGGGAGAAAATGACCGGAAAACCGGGAATTTTGGGAAAGGGACAACATGTATTGCGTTCGACGTAAGTGAAGAACGGCGTGTGAAAGGTTGGAATCGGGTAAAAAAAAAAAATGGCGCAAAATTTTGAGAATTTTGGCCATTGTATAAAACTATGAATAGTCCATTCATTTGAGTGGGAATTTCCTGGGAATTTTGAGGAAAACAGGAATTTCTTTACAATATACAGTCGGTGACACAACGGCGTTGAAAAATGTTGACCTGGTAACAGTTTGAACTGAAATGGGTGTTTCGGAATTACTGGACTTTCGTGAAAACCGGGAAAAATAAATAATAATAATAATAAATAAATAAATAAAAATAATAAAAGCTCAGGCAATAAAATACTCAAAAGTTTAAAACACTAGCAAAATAGTGACTTTTATAACAGAAACCCGATTTTTTTAAGCTATTTAGTCGAAACGTTTTCAATACTTGCAACATAATAAAAATAAATAAATAAATAATAATAATAATAATAATAAATACAAATAATAAAAGCTCAGGCAATAAAATACTTAAAAGTTTAAAACACTAGCAAAATAGTGACTATTATAACAGAAACCCGATTTTTTAAAGCTATTTAGTCGGAACGTTTTCAATACTTGCAACTTAATAAAAATAAATAAATAAATAACAATAATAATAAATACAAATAATAAAAGCTCAGGCAATAAAATACTTAAAAGATTAAAACACTAGCAAAATAGTGACTATTATAAGAGAAACACGATTTTTTTAGCTATTTAGTCGAAACGTTTTCAATACTTGCAATATAATAAAAATAAATAATAAATAAATACAGAAATAAAAATAATAAAAGCTCAGGCAATAAAATACTTAAAAGATTAAAACACTAGCAAAATAGTGACTTTTATAACAGAAACTCAATTTTTTTTTTTAGCTATTTAGTCAAAACGTTTTCAATACTTGCAACATAATAAAAATTAAATAATAATAATAATAAATAAATAAATAAATACAAATAATAAAAGCTCAGGCAATAAAATACTTAAAAGATTAAAACACTAGCAAAATAGTGACTATTATAACAGAAACCCAATTTTTTTTAGCTATTTAGTCGAAACGTTTTCAATACTTGCAACATAATATAAATAAATAAATAAATAAATAATAATAATAATAAATAAATGAATACAAAAAATAAAAGCTCAGGCAATAAAATACTTAAAAGTTTAAAACACTAGCAAAATAGTGACTTTTATAACAGAAACTCAATTTTTTTTAGCTATTTAGTCGAAACGTTTTCAATACTTGCAATACAATAAAAATAAATAATAATAATAAATAAATACATAAATACAAATAATAAAAGCTCAGGCAATAAAATACTTAAAAGATTAAAACACTAGCAAAATAGTGACTTTTATAACAGAAACTTAATTTTTTTTTTTAGCTATTTAGTGGAAACGTTTTCAATACTTGCAACACAAATTTGAGGTAATCCCGATAACTGCGATATGAAATGTTGGTCCGGTTCCATCCCAGGTGAGGAACATCCCTCACCATGTTCCTCTTGTGGTTCTCCGTCAGCCGGCGTGAGGAGGAGGAGGACTCGGCTGGTGAAGCGTCCCCGCAAGGCCAGGCAGTGAGGTGAAGGGGTGAGTGCTCCGAGCGCACCGCCCACGGATGAACTGGTGGACCGGCGGAGAAAGACCAATCCGGCTGTACTTTGGTGCATGAGTGCTGCCGTGTGCACACTTTGAACATTTCCTGTGAGCTAAGAGGGCAACACTGACGCGTATGACAGACTTTTTTTTTTTTTTTTCATTTTTCTTTCCACGATTTCACCTTTGGGGACATTTTCTAAGCTTTGATGGTGCTTGCATCCAATAAGATGGCTGCTTTTTAATGACAAGACGATGTCACTCTGTAATTTGATCCCAATGTCATTAAAATACATTTTATTCCTTTTTTCCCTAAGTCTCGACTTGCCTAACTTCCTACTCTACTAGCCTTGTAGTTCTACCATCGGTTTCTAATTTACAATCCAATTTAGCTCATTTAGGGCCCAAACTTTTCCCACTGAGGGCCACAGACTGACAAATCAGAGGATGCACGGACATTTTAGTAGTTTTCACCGTCAAAACCAGTACAATATATAGATTTATTTTAAAGAACTAAATAATGCCATTTCAGTAGAAATGTCATGTGAATGTTGAAGAGCCAAAGTAGGACCAAAATGCTAACAGTTAGTGTCAAGTAACTGAAAAATGGATTAAAGAAAAATAAAAGCACTATTATGCTAACTTGTTAGCAATAGCATGCCTACAGTTAGCTTTAGTGAAATACCAACATATATGACACTGAGGTGTAGACCTGCTAAATTAGATAGAAAATATCTAGCATGCTAATTTTAGCTTGCTAAAATGCTAACTGTAACATGCGCCAAGAAACAAAAAATTTACAAAAATTAATTGAAAATGCCAACATGCTAATATTAACATGCATCAAGTACCAACATATGACTGAGGTGGGTATACTTATAAAATTTGCTAAACAAAATTAAAGCTAGCATACTAATGTTAGCATGTTAGCAAGTGTCACTTGTCATGTAACAAAATATTTAACACACAGGTGTATACTTGCAAAAAAAAAAGCTAGCATGCTAATATGAAAATGCTAACGATTGTGCCCCGGGCCGTTAAAAAGTTAGCTGTGGCCATTAGCAAATGGCCCCTGGGCCGCACTTTGGACACCCTCGCTTCACGCGGATGTTTACAAGACAACACGAGCATTAATAGTTAATAATAATATACTTAGTCCCCTATTATACAAAACTGACACAATATCTGATTTTAGCATTTTTTTTAAATTAAAAATATCAATATGGCCCCCGCATACTTTGACTTTTCAGTATGCGGCCCTTGGTGGAAAAAGTTTGGACACAAAATAAAAATGAAATATTCTCCAAATATAAACAAAGATTAAGTTAGTTGGTTAATGAAAAAAACATTTTATAATACTCACATATTAATTAAAAACATATTAGAAGCTCTCAAAATAAAATATATTTAAAATATAAACAAAGATTAAGTTAGTTAATAAAACAAATAATACTTATTAATTAATTAAAAAAATATTAGAAAATCTCAAAATAAAAATGAAATATACTTAAAATACAAACATAGATTAAGTTAGTCAGTTTAAAAAAATAAAAATAATACTTATTAATTAATTTGAAAAATATTAGCAGCTGTCAAAATAAAAAAATAAAATATACTTGAAATATAAACAAAGATTAAGTTAGTTAGTTAATAAAAATATACTAACTTACTAATTAATTTGAAAAATATTAGAAGCTGTCAAAATAAAAAAAATAAATATATTTGAAATATAAACAAAGATTAAGTTAGTTATTTAATAAAAATTAAAACAATACCCATTAATCAATTTAAAAAATATTAGAAGGTATCAAAATAGAATTAAAATATACCTAAAATATAAACAAAGATTAAATTTGTTAATTTAAAAAAATAATACACACTTATTAATTAATTAGAAAACATTTAGAAGCTATCAAAATAAAAAATAAAATATACTTAAAATATAAACAAACATTAAGTTAGTTAGTTAATTAAAAAAATAAAATATACTCACTTATTAATTAATTTTGAAAAATATTAGAAGCTGTCAAAATAAAAAATAAAATATACTTGAAATATGAACAAATATTCAGTTAGTTATTTGATAAAAAATGAAAATATTAATTAATTTAAAAAAAATTAGAAGTTCTAAAAATTAAACGAAAATATACTTAAAATATAAACAAAGATTAAGTTAGTTAGTTAATAAAAAAGAATACTCACTTATTCATCAATTTGAAAAATATTAGAAGCTTTCAAGATAAAAAATAATATATACTTAAAATATAAACAAACATTAAGTTAGTTAATAAAAAAAGAAAATAATACTCATTGATTAATTTAAAAAAAATAGAAGCTCTCAAAATTAAATGAAAATATACTTAAAATATAAACAAAGATTCAGTTAGTTATTTAATTAAAAAAAGGTTTTAAATAATTTTCATTAAATAATTTTTAAAAAATTTGAAGCGCTAAAAATAAAATGAATATATACTTAAAATATAAACAAAGATTAAGTTAGTTAATAAAAAAAAGAATACTCACTTATAAATTAATTTGAAAAATATTAGAAGCTCTAAAAATAAAATGAAAATATACTTAAAATATAAACAAAGATTAAGTTAGTTAGTTAATTAAAAAAGAATACTCACCTATTAATTAATTTGAAAAATATTAGAAGCTTTCAAGATAAACAATAATATATACTTAAAATATAAACAAAGATTAAGTTAGTTAATAAAAAATTTAAATAATACTCCTTAATAATAATAAAAAATAGAAGCTCTCAAAATTAAATGGAAATATACTTAAAATATAAACAAAGATTAAGCTAGCAAGTTACTTTAAAAAATAAAAATAATACGTATTATTGAATTTGAAAAATATTAGAAGCTCTCAAAATAAAAAATAAATTATACTTAAAATACAAACATAGATTACGTTAGTTAGTTAGTTAATACAAATGAAAACATACTCACTTATTAATGAATTTGAAAAATAGTAGAAGCTATCAAAATAAAAATAAAATGTACTTAAAATATAAACAAAGATTAAGTTAGTTAGTTAATTAAAACAATGAAAATAATACTCATTAGTTAACTAAAAAATATATTACAAGGTCACAAAATATACTTGAAATATAAACAAAGATTAAGTCAGTTAGTTAACAAAAAATGAAAATAATACTCAGTAATTAATTTAAAAATATTAGAAGCTCTCAAAATAAAATGAAAATATACTTAAAATATAAACATGAATTAAGTTACTTAATTAATGAAAAAAAAACTCACTTAATAATTAATTTGAAAATATTAGAAGCTGTCAAAATAAAAATAACATATTTAAAATATAAACAAAATATAGTTAGTTGGTCATTAAAAAATAAAATAATACTAACTTATGAATTGATTTGAACAATTACAACAACTATAATAAACACTGTAAACAAGTAACTAAACATTATTATTATTTTTGTACATGCAACATTTTTGACACACTAGTTTATGCAGTTACAGGATTTTATTCTATTCTTACATGGGGGAAATACAGCAGTTAAAATGTAAGTAAAAGAGCCCAAACAAATCGAATAATAGTCACCTATAATACTAAGCTGACACAATATCTCTTTTTAGCATTTTTTTAAGTAATAAAAAAAATATCAGTATGACTTTAGTTTGGACACCTCTGAACTGAAGTATCAAAAGCGTCGACATTTTGATATGAGTATGGATATTAGAGCATAAAGCGCTGGTATCGGCGGTATCGGCATTTCACCAGTTTGAGTGTGAAGCAACACGAAAACCTACTTTTTACCAGTCTGAAAGTTCAGTTTTGATACGTTTCTGATCTTGGATGTACATTTAGGGATTTCACCATCCACGGCCCGTAATATCATCAAAAGGTTCAGAGAATCTGAAGAAATCACTGCACGTAACATTGAATGCACCTGCATCAAAAAGCGACATCGGTGTGTAAAGGATATCACCACATGGGCTCAAGAACACTTCAGAAAACCACTGTGGTAGTTGGTCCACATCTGTAAGTGCAAGTTAAAACTCTACTATGCAAAGCCAAAGCCATTTATCAACAACACCCAGAAACGCCGGCCCAAGCTCATCTAAGATGGACTGATGCAAAGTGGAAAAAAAGTGGTTTGTTTTTGGAAACGGTGGACGTCGTGTCCTCCGGACCAAAGAGGAAAAGAACCATCCGGATTGTTCTAGGGTGAAAGTGTAAAAGGCAGCATGTGTGATGGTATGGGGGTGTATTAGTGGTCACTGAAAGTCAAGTATTTCAGCTTAAATATATTCCCCTCTTAATCACGCCCCCAACCACGCCCCCCCCCACCCCCCACCCCCCACCACTATCGGAGGTCTCAAGGTTGGCAAGTATGACACTAGGTGTGGTGAAATTTGTCCTCTGCATTTAACCCATCCTCTTGTTCACCCCCTGGGAGGTGAGGGGAGCAGTGAGCAGCGGCGGTGGCCGCGACCGGGAATCATTTTTGGTGATTTAACCCCCAATTCCAACCCTTGATGCTGAGTGCCAAGCAGGGTTTTTTTGATTGATTGAGACTTTTATTAGTAGGTTGCACAGTGAAGTACATATTCCGTACAATTGACCACTAAATGGTAACACCCCAATAAGTTTTTCAACTTGTTTAAGTCGGGGTCCGGGAGGTAATGGCTCCCATTTTTATAGTCTTTGGTATGACTCGGTTTGAACTCACACACTATTTGCAAACAAAAGTTTTTCAATGGGAACATGAAATATGTTGTCTTTGTAGCATATTCAACTGAATATGGCTTGAAAAGTATTTGCAAGTCATTGTATTCCGTTTATATTTACATCTAACACCATTTCCCAACTCATATGGAAACGGGGTTTGTATTTAACAGATCTTTTAAACAATGTTCTTGCGTCTTGACAAAAAGCTAGGACGACGGGTGTGTGGCGAGTCGGAGTACTGCAAGAGTCTCCGGACCACAGCGTCATTTTTCTCTATTTATAGTTTGATGAGGGTCGTTAAAACCCATAAACGGGCTGCAGAGTCCGCCCGGTCAGCCAGTTAGCCTGCAGCGTGACAAACGAGCAGGACCGGGAAACATCTGACAAAGATCAGCACCGGGTTTGCTCCACTTCGATCCATCAACCCCCGGCCAGAGTTCCGGGACTTTCTAAGTTTCGGACTGCGAGGCCTTGAGACGTCTCCGTCCAAAGACACGTTATTTCCTCCATGATCGCATGTTTTGGGAGGCTCTGCTCCCAGGGGTCTCCTGGGCTCCTCCACCCCCCCGCCCCCCCCACTCCCTGCCAGACGGTTTCTGCGGTCCAGCTGGCTGAATCCCAACCAGATGGAGTCGAGCGCAGGACTGGGCCGTCCAGGACTCTCGTGGTGTGTGAGGGATTACAGAGTACCAGAAGAAATGTGCCACTCAACTCCAGGCCTTTGGATCAGTTTCACGCCGTAACAATCAGCCATCCAGTAATGAGAGGGTTTGTGGAAACATGAGCAATTAAAAGTCTCGCTGACGACTTCATTAGCTTCGCTTTCTGGGGCAAACTTCTTCCACTCGTGCCGAACAACTTAGACACTTAGTCTATGAAACACAGAAACCACAGAACCTTGCACAGCTGTTCCTAATGGAACAGAATAAGGTCTTTCATCGTGGTCCTGGTCCACTTGTGTGCTGCTTTAGCATGTTTGCCTCCTCACGGGCCACGCACTTTTCCCAACTTTGCGAGAACTGACAAGCATAAAAAACTGTGGATTAGATTCACAGAGCGATTTTCTATCGAAAAGACATTCAAAGCGCTCAAGAGAAGTGAGAACCCGTCATTCAGTCACTCCACGTCGGTGGTGGTAAGCTACATGTGTAGCCTGGGGTAGACTGAGGGAAGCATGGCTTCCAATTTGCAACCATGATGCCGCCCTTGGTCCTGGCCGGTAATTCAGCACCGAAGCTCCAAAACAAAGACGCCCTTTGTCTTCCCGACATTTAAGCATTTAAGTCCCATCTTAAAACTCATTTGTATACTCTAGCCTTTAAATGGACCAGTTGATCTGCCGTTTCTTTTCTGCTCTGCCCCCCTCTCCCTCATGAAAAGGGGGGCACAGGTTCGGTGACCGCGGATGAAGTGCTGGCTGTCCAAAGTCGGGACCCAAGGTGGACCACTCGTCTGTGCATCGGTTGGGGACGTCCCTGCGCTGCTGACCTGTGTCCGCTCGGGATGGTCTCCTGCTGGCCCCACTATGGACTGGACTCTCACTATTATGTTAGGTCCACTATGGACTGGACTCTGACAATATTATGCTAGATCCACTATGGACTGGACTCTCACTATTATGTTAGATCCACTATGGACTGGACTCTCACTATTATGTTAGGTCCACTATGGACTGGACTCTGACAAATTATGCTAGATCCACTATGGACTGGACTCTCACACTATTATGTTAGATCCACTATGGACTGGACTCTCACTATTATGTTAGGTCCACTATGGACTGGACTCTGACAATATTATGTTAGATCCACTATGGACTGGACTCTGACAATATTATATTAGATCCACTATGGACTGGACTTTCACACTGTTATGTTAGATCCACTATGGACTGGACTCTCACTATTATGTTAGGTCCACTATGGACTGGACTCTGACAATATTATGTTAGATCCACTATGGACTGGACTCTGACAATATTATATTAGATCCACTATGGACTGGACTTTCACACTGTTATGTTAGATCCACTATGGACTGGACTTTCACACTGTTATGTTAGATCCACTATGGACTGGACTCTCACTATTATGTTAGGTCCACTATGGACTGGACTCTGACAATATTATGTTAGATCCACTATGGACTGGACTCTGACAATATTATATTAGATCCACTATGGACTGGACTTTCACACTGTTATGTTAGATCCACTATAGACTGGACTCTCACAATATTATGTTAGATCCACTATGGACTGGACTTTCACACTATTATGTTAGATCCACTATGGACTGGACTCTCACTATTATGTTAGGTCCACTATGGACTGGACTCTGACAGTATTATGTTAGATCCACTATGGACTGGACTCTGACAATATTATATTAGATCCACTATGGACTGGACTTTCACAATATTATGTTAGATCCACTATAGACTGGACTCTCACAATATTATGTTAGATCCACTATGGACTGGACTCTCACACTATTATGTTAGATCCACTATGGACTGGACTCTCACACTATTTTGTTAGATCCACTATGGACTGGACTCTCACACTATTATGTTAGATCCACTATGGACTGGACTCTCACACTATTATGTTAGATCCACTATGGACTGGACTCTCACAATATTATGTTAGATCCACTATGGACTGGACTCTCACACTATTATGTTAGATCCACTATGGACTGGACTCTCACAATATTATGTTAGATCCACTATGGACTGGACTCCAGTCCATAGTGGATGTAACATAATAGTGAGAGTCCACTATGGACTGGAGTCCAGTCCATTGGGTTGAGTTTTTCCTTGCCCTGATGTGTGATCTGTGGCTTGTGCAGCCCTTTGAGACACTGGTGATTTCGGGCTCTATAAGTAAACATTGATTGATCTCAGCATCCTGTGTAATACTCACAATGATCGGAGGATCTCTGCAACATAGAAGGGTTTGAATGCATATTTTCCAGCTGCATAAAGCATGAATGCGGGGTAAACATGTACATAGGGCCGGGCAGCGTAGCAATATTAGAGTTAATAGCGGTGTATTGGTATGATCAGGTTAAAGTCGGTGTTTTATTCTCCTTAGTTTTTTGCTAGGATCCTGATGAGAGTGCGGAAATACGAGCACATCACACCAGTTCTCAAATCCCTTCACTGGCTTCCTGTTCCACTCAGGATTGAATACAAAGTCTCCCTACTAACCCACCAGTGCCTCCATGGTAATGCCCCCCTCTACCTCAAAGAACTGCTCACCCCCGGACAGGCTAACCTCCTCCAACCTCCGAGGACAAAGCTACGAACAATGGGAGACCGGGCTTTCTGCGCCGCCGCTCCCAGTCTGTGGAACGCTCTCCCTGACCACCTGAGGGCACCACAGACTGTGAATGCTTTTAAAAAAAAGGCTTAAAAACCCTTTTTTCAAAAAAGCCTTTTTTTAGATATATGCGTGCTAGTTCTAGTGTATATTTTTATTTATTTTTATTATCTTTTTATTTATTTATTTTTATTTTTTATTTTTTTAATACACTGTAGCACTTTGAGGCATTTTGCTCAATGGAAAGTGCTTTTTACAAATAAAATCTATTATTATTATTATTATTATTATTATTATGTGTTCTTGTTGCTAAGTAAGCCCAGACTCACCTCTCCTCAACCACTTTGTCCGGCTTCTCCCGCGGGACCCCAAGGTTTTCCTGGGTCTTCCTCGTGGCCTCTTACGGGTCGGACGTGCCCGAAACACCTCCCCAGGAAGGAGTCCAGGGAGGGCACCATGACCAGATGCTTGAACCACCTCATCTGGCTCCTCTCCATGTGGAGGAGCAGTGGATTTACTTTGAGCTCCACCCGGCTGACAGAGCTTCTCACCCTATCTCTAAGGGAGAGCCCCGTCACCCGGCGGAGGAAACTCATTTCGGCCACTTGTACCCGTGATCTTGTCCTTTCGGTCATGACCCAAAGCTCATGACCATAGGTGAGGATGGGACGGTAGATCGACCGGTAAACTGAGAGCTTTTGGCTTTTGGTTTTGGTGGCCGCTTGTACCCGTGATCTTGTCCTTTCGGTCATAACCCAAAGCTCATGACAGGAACGTAGATCGACTGGTAAATTGAGAGCTTTGCCTTCCGGATCAGCTCCTTTCGTCACAACGACGGATCGATGCATTGTCCGCATCACTGCAGACGCCGCACCGACCCGCCTGTCGATCTCACGATCCACTCTTCCCTCTTAGGTACTTGAACTCCTCCCCATTCCACCCTTTTACAAGCAAGAGCCATGGACTCGGACTTGCAGGTGCTGCTTCTCAACCCAGTCGCTTCACACTCGGCTGCGAACCGATCCGGTGAGAGCTGAAGGGGAGCAGGGAGGAGGGCGAAGCAGTGCACTGTCAACACGGGGTATGGTGAGGATGGTGTGCCGCTGACCTCGACTCGGGACGTTGTTGATCGGTGGAGGGAATACTTCGAAGACCTCTTCAGTCCCACCTACACGTCTTCCTATGAGGAAGCGGTGTCTGGGGAATCTGTGGTGGACTCTTCTATTTCTGCGGCTGAGGTAGTCCAAAAGGCTTTTGTTGGCAGGGCCCCAGGGGTGGATGAGATCTGCCTTAAGGCTCTGGATGCTGTGGGGTTGTCTTGGTTGACAATAAATACAAATAATATCAAGATAGTACCTGGGAAATACTAAACGTTAAAAGTACTGCTTGACTCTGCTCTCTTGGACTGGAATTCGAGACCACTTTTCTGGTCGTTTTCTGTAAATTCTTGCACTCTTTCGCCCTTCTTGATTACCTCTCGAGGAACTCTGAAGAAACTGTTACCCTTTTCCTGTTTTGAAGGATTCCAACAGCGCAAGCGAAGGACGTTTTTTCTTCGGGAAAGGCAAAATGCCGCCCCGAACGCTACGACTTACCAGTTTGAGTCTCACATATTTAATGACGTAGTAGTAACCAGTGGTGTATTTAGGGAAATATAAGCGGGGTGAACATCCACAACCCAGCCCTACATTCCCAGACTGGAAGAGAAGAGTGACATCATCAATCATTGCCACGCTTCCAAAGAAGGGTGGATGGAGGATCAGGGAGGCGAAGGAGCAGAAGCACCCAGAGGGAGGAAGGATCTGCTGATAGCGGAGGGCGAGGAGGCCGAGGCAGACCTGTTCCGTGTACGCAGATGTCCTGGACTGGTCTGACTGTTGTCAGGATGAAAGCATCAGCTGACGAATTACACCTTTGAACGTTTTAGCAGCATTTGCACATGGAAATATTCAATAGGTCACTGCAGGGGTGTCTAAACTTTTTCCACCAAGTTGAGTATGGGGGGCGGGGGGGGGCATATATATATAGACCCAACCTCTGGGCTGATGATTTTGAAGGATTTGGAGGTAATCCTCCTTTTTCATTGTCCCATTTACTCTCTGTAAAGCAGCAGCTCCATTGGCAGCAAAACAGGCCCAGAGCATAATACTACCACCGCCATGCTTGACGGTAGGCATGGTGTTCCAGGGATTAAAGGCCTCACCTTTTCTCCTCCAAACATATTGCTGGGTATTGTGGCCAAACAAGCTCCATTTTTGTTTCATCTGACATCACATGGACAAAGATAAGACCTTCTGTGGTCAGATGAAACAAAAATGGAGCTGTTTGGCCACAATACCCAGCAATATGTTTGGAGGAGAAAAGGTGAGGCCGTTAATCCCAGGTGTGGCGAAATTACTCTCTGCATTTGACCCATCACCCTTGTTCACCCCCCCTGGTAGGTGAGGGGAGCAGTGAGCGCCCCCGGGAATCATTTTTGGTGATTTAACCCCCAATTCCAACCCTTGATGCTGAGTGCCAAGCAGGGAGGCAACGGGTTCCATTTTTAATAGTCTTCGGTATGACTCAGGCCGGGGTTTGAACTCAGGACCTACCAATCTCAGGGCGGACACTCTAACCAATAGGAACAAGTCTGTCAAAAATTCTGCCTGTATGAACATATTCATGTTCAGTTACATAGTGTTTATGATTGTTGTTGTCGTTTTTCAAATTAATTCATTCCAAAATAGTAGTTTTATATAATTTTTTATTCGACTAACTAACTAACTAACTAACTTAACTTTGTTTATTTTAATTATATTTATTTTTATTTCTAGAGCTTCAAATCTAAACTTTTTCCACTTGTTTTTCCATTTTTAAAATTAATTCATTCCAAAATAGTACTTTTATATTTTTTTATTCGACTAACTAACTTAACTTTGTTTATTTTAATTATATTTATTTTTATTTCTAGAGCTTCAAATCAAAACTTTTTCCACTTTTTTTTCATTTTTCAAATTAACTCATTCCAAAATAGTAGTTTTATATGTTTTTTTATTCGACTAACTAACTTAACTTTGTTTGTATTTTAATTATATTTATTTTTATTTCTAAGGCTTCAAATCTAACTTTTTCCACTTTTTTTTCATTTTTCAAATGAATTCATTCCAAAATAGTACTTTTATATTTTTTTATTTGAATAACTAAATTAAATTTGTTTATTTTTATTATATTTATTTTTATTTCTAGAGCTTCAAATCTAAACTTTTTCCACTTTTTTTTTATTTTTCAAATTAATTTATTACAAAATAGTAGTTTTTTTTTTTTTATTCGACTAACTAACTTAACTTTGTTTGTATTTTAATTATATTTATTTTTATTTCTAGACCTTCAAATCTAAACTTTTCCACTTTTTTTTTCATTTATCAAATTAATTTATTCCAAAATAGTAGTTTTTTTTGTTTTTTTTATTCGGCTAACTAACTTAACTTTGTTTATATTTGTATTATTTTTATTTTTATTTCTAGAGCTTCAAATCTAAACTTTTTCCCCTTTTTTTTCATTTTTCAAATTAATTTATTCCAAAATAGTACTTTTATATTTTTTTATTCGACTAACTAACTTAACTTTGTTTATTTTAATTATATTTATTTTTATTTCTAGAGCTTCAAATCTAAACTTTTTCCACTTTTTTTTCATTTTTCAAATTAATTTATTCCAAAATAGTACTTTTATATTTTTTTATTCGACTAACTAACTTAACTTTGTTTATTTTAATTATATTTATTTTTATTTCTAGAGCTTCTAATCTAAACTTTTTCCACTTTTTTTTCATTTTTCAAATTAATTAATTCCAAAATAGTAGTTTTTTTTGGTTTTTTTATTCGGCTAACTAACTTAACTTTGTTTATATTTTTATTATTTTTATTTTTATTTCTAGAGCTTCAAATCTAAACTTTTTCGACTTTTATTTTAATTTTTCAAATTAATTTATTCCAAAATAGTACTTTTATATTTTTTTATTCGACTAACTAACTTAACTTTGTTTATTTTAATAATATTTATTTTTATTTCTAGAGCTTCAAATCTAAACTTTTTCCACTTTTTTTTTCATTTTTCAAATTAATTTATTCCAAAATAGTAGTTTTTTTATTATTTTTATTCGACTAACTAACTTAATTTTGTTTGTATTTTAATTATATTTATTTTTATTTCTAGAGCTTCAAATCGAAACTTTTTCCACTTTTTTTTTCATTTTTCAAATTAATTTATTCCAAAATAGTACTTTTATATTTTTTTATTCGACTAACTAACTTTACTTTGTTTATTTTAATTACATTTATTTTTATTTCTAGAGCTTCAAATCTAAACTTTTTCCACTTTTATTTTCATTTTTCAAATTAATTCATTCCAAAATAGTAGTTTCATTTTATTTTTTTATTCGACTAACTAACTTAACTTTGTTTATTTTAATTATATTTATTTTTATTTCTAGAGCTTCAAATCTAACTTTTTCCACTTTTTTTTCATTTTTGAAATTAATTCATTGCAAAATAGTACTTTTATATTTTTTATTTGACTAACTAAATTAAATTTGTTCATTTTAATTATATTTATTTTTATTTCTAGAGCTTCAAATCTAAACTTTTTCCACTTTTTTTTCATTTTTCAAATTAATTTATTCCAAAATAGTAGTTTTTTTGTTTTTTTTATTCGACTAACTAACTTAATTTTGTTTGTATTTTAATTATATTTATTTTTATTTCTGGAGCTTCAAATCTAAACTTTGTCCACTTTTTTTTCATTTTTCAAATTAATTAATTCCAAAATAGTAGTTTTTTTTGTTTTTTTTATTCGGCTAACTAACTTAAGTTTGTTTATATTTTTATTATTTTTATTTTTATTTCTAGAGCTTCAAATCTAAACTTTTTCCACTTTTTTTTTCATTTTTCAAATTAATTTATTCCAAAATAGTACTTTTATATTTTTTTATTCGACTAACTAACTTAACTTTGTTTATTTTAATTATATTTATTTTTATTTCTGTAGCTTCAAATCTAAACTTTTTCCACTTTTTTTTCATTTTTCAAATTAATTCATTCCAAAATTGTAGTTTCATTTTATTTTTTTATTCGACTAACTAACTTAACTTTGTTTATTTTATTTATATTCATTTTTATTTCTAGACCTTCAAATCTAAACTTTTTCCACTTTTTTTTTCATTTTTCAAATTAATTTATTCCAAAATAGTACTTTTATATTTTTTTATTCGACTAACTAACTTAACTTTGTTTATTTTAATTATTTTTATTTTTATTTCTAGAGCTTCTAATCTAAACTTTTTCCACTTTTTTTTCATTTTTCAAATTAATTAATTCCAAAATAGTAGTTTTTTTTGTTTTTTTTATTCGGCTAACTAACTTAACTTTGTTTATATTTTTATTATTTTTATTTTTATTTCTAGAGCTTCAAATCTAAACTTTTTCGACTTTTATTTTCATTTTTCAAATTAATTTATTCCAAAATAGTACTTTTATATTTTTTTATTCGACTAACTAACTTAACTTTGTTTATTTTAATAATATTTATTTTTATTTCTAGAGCTTCAAATCTAAACTTTTTCCACTTTTTTTTTCATTTTTCAAATTAATTTATTCCAAAATAGTAGTTTTTTAATTATTTTTATTCGACTAACTAACTTAATTTTGTTTGTATTTTAATTATATTTATTTTTATTTCTAGAGCTTCAAATCGAAACTTTTTCCACTTTTTTTTTCATTTTTCAAATTAATTTATTCCAAAATAGTACTTTTATATTTTTTTATTCGACTAACTAACTTAACTTTGTTTATTTTAATTACATTCATTTTTATTTCTAGAGCTTCAAATCTAAACTTTTTCCACTTTGTTTTTCATTTTTCAAATTAATTCATTCCAAAATAGTAGTTTCATTTTATTTTTTTATTCGACTAACTAACTTAACTTTGTTTATTTTAATTATATTTATTTTTATTTCTAGAGCTTCAAATCTAACTTTTTCCACTTTTTTTTTCATTTTTGAAATTAATTCATTCCAAAATAGTACTTTTATATTTTTTATTTAACCAACTAAATTAAATTTGTTCATTTTAATTATATTTATTTTTATTTCTAGAGCTTCAAATCTAAACTTTTTCCACTTTTTTTTCATTTTTCAAATTAATTTATTCCAAAATAGTAGTTTTTTTGTTTTTTTTATTCGACTAACTAACTTAATTTTGTTTGTATTTTAATTATATTTATTTTTATTTCTGGAGCTTCAAATCTAAACTTTGTCCACTTTTTTTTCATTTTTCAAATTAATTAATTCCAAAATAGTAGTTTTTTTTGTTTTTTTTATTCGGCTAACTAACTTAAGTTTGTTTATATTTTTATTATTTTTATTTTTATTTCTAGAGCTTCAAATCTAAACTTTTTCCACTTTTTTTTTCATTTTTCAAATTAATTTTTTCCAAAATAGTACTTTTATATTTTTTTATTCGACTAACTAACTTAACTTTGTTTATTTTAATTATATTTATTTTTATTTCTGTAGCTTCAAATCTAAACTTTTTCCACTTTTTTTTCATTTTTCAAATTAATTCATTCCAAAATAGTAGTTTCATTTTATTTTTTTATTCGACTAACTAACTTAACTTTGTTTATTTTATTTATATTTATTTTTATTTCTAGACCTTCAAATCTAAACTTTTTCCGCTTTTTTTCATTTTTCAAATTAATTAATTCCAAAATAGTAGGATTTTTTTTATTCGGCTAACTAACTTAAGTTTGTTTATATTTTTATTATTTTTATTTTTATTTCTAAGCTTCAAATCTAAACTTTTTCCCCTTTTTTTTTCATTTTTCAAATTAATTAATTCCAAAATAGTATTTTTTTTTTTTAAATTCGGCTAACTAATTTAACTTTGTTTATATTTTTATTTTTTATTTTATTTTTATTTTTAGAGCTAAAATCTAAAATTTTTCCACTTTTTTTTCATTTTTCAAATTAATTCATTCCAAAATAGTAGTTTTATATATTTTTTTATTCGACTAACTAACTAACTTAACTGTGTTTATATTTTAATTATATTTATTTTTATTTCTAGAGCTTCAAATCTAAACTTTTTCCGCTTTTTTTTTAATTTAAAGAAATGCTAAAAATAGATATTTATATATATTTAAAGACAACACATTGTGTCAGCTTTGTGTTGTAGGTAAATATGTGTATTTCATCAATTATTGTCATTCCATTTTTGATTTTTTAAATCTTTTTTTCACTCAGTCTGCGGGCCACAAATGGCCCCCATGGGGTCCACACTTTGGACCTCCATCATGAGGAACATGATTTTATAATACCAGTAAATATGAATACTTTGTACAGTATTTGATTTCCCCACCACATGTTTGTTATTGTTGTTTGTTTTTCCTCTTCTTCCTGCAGCAGAGGAGCCTGAAGAGAGCCAGGAGGAGGACCAGCAGGACAGTCGCGGTGGTCGCCAGCAGCAGGACCAGGTCCAGGCCGTAGTACGCGTACCACGCCATCTCGTAGGCCCGCGTGCGCAGGTGAGGCGCCCCCTTGTGGCGCATCACGTACTCCACCCAGAAAACGGCCCGGTCCATGGGCGCCGTGGGCTGGTCCCGGTGCAGACGCGACAGCCTTTGCATGTTCCGCCTGTAGCCGTCCTGGTGGAGGACCTCCTTCAGGCTCTCCTCGAAGCCTTGGGTGAGCTGGTCCAGCTCCAGGATCTTGGCGGCGCCTCGTTCCTGCAGGCGCAGCAGGTTGTCGGGCTGGTCGAAGAACAAGGGGATGCCCAGGACGGGGACGCCGTAGTAGATGGCCTCCTGGAGTCCGTTGGTTCCTCCGTGAGCCACAAAGAGTTTCACCTGAGGGTGGCCCAGCAGGTCCATCTGGGGCATCCAGTCCACAATCAGGGTGTTGTTGCCCACCGTGGAAGGCCGAGGTCCTTTGTGCCGCCAAATGACCTACAAGTCACACAGGAAGTCGGTAAGTAAACATCGCAAACACCTCATGAATAGTCTCATTCATCCCAGTCACTGTAGTCCTAGGGCATTCTAGTCCATGGCTCGGAGCTGTCCTGTCTGGTCTAAAACCGCTCCTATTTATTGTGAGAATTGTCCTAACTAGGCTAGGAGCTGTCCTATCTGGTCTAAAACCGGTCCTATTTATTGTGAGAATTGTCCTATCTAGGCTAGAATGTTTTATTTTTTGCAAGAGCTATCCTATCTAGTCTGGGAGCTGTCGTTTCTATTCTAAGAATGTTCCTACCTAGTGTAGGAGCTGTCCTATTTAGTCTTGGGGCTATTTACTATTTTTCTAGTCTAATAGCGGTCCTATCTAGTATAGAGGCTGTTTGCTAGTCTAGGAGCTGTCCTATTTAGTGAAGGGGCTATTTTTCTAGTCTAATAGCTGTCCTCTCTAGTCTCAAAGCTGTTTTTTCCAGACTAGAACCCTAACCCTAACCCTTTAGCCTTATCCAGTCTATGAGCTGTCTAGTCCAGGAGTCGAGGGGTTGTCCTATTCAGTTTAACAGCCATTATATCATGACTAGAAATTGTTCTAGTTTAGTAGCTGTCCTATTTATTATACATTCCAAGAAAGGAGCTTGCCTATCTGGTCTAGAACTGTCCTATTTATCCTAAGAATTGTCCTATCTTTGGTAGAAACTGTCCTTTCTAGTCTAAGAGCAGTCCTATGTAGTCTAACAGCTGTCACGTCTAGCCAAATAGTTGTTTTTCTAGTCTAATAGCTGTTCTATCTAGTCTATGGGCTGGTTTTGTCTAATCTAAGAACGTTCCTACCTAGTCTCGAAGCTGTCCTATTTAGTCTAGAAGCTGTTCTATCTAGCCGACCTATCTAGTCTAAAAGCAGTCTTAGAGGTGTCGTATTTAGTCTAGGATCTGTGCTGATGAAGTCTGCTTGGATGAGGGACGAGTCCTATCTGTCCTAGCTAGTTTTATGAGCTGTCAAATCTAGTTTAGGAGCTGTTTTATTTTTTGCAAGAGCTATCCTATCTAGTATGGGAGCTGTCTTTTCTATTCTAAGAATGTTCCTACCTAGTGTAGGAGCTGTCCTATTTAGTCTTGGGGCTATCTTTCTAGTCCAATAGCAGTCCTCTCTAGTCTCGAAGCTGTTTTATCCAGTCTAGGAGCTGTCCTATATAGCCTTAAGGGGTGCCTTATCCAGTCTATGAGCTGTCTAGTCCAGGAGTCTAGGGGTTGTCCTATTTAGTTTAACAGCTGTGCAATCTCGTCTAGAAATGTTTCTAATTTAGTAGCTGTCCTATTTATTATTTATTCCAAGAAAGGAGCTGGCCAGCTGAACTAGAAACTGTCCTATTTATCCTAAGAATTGTCCTATCTTTGGTAGAAGCTGTCCTTTCTAGTCTAAGGGCATTCCTATCTAGTCTAACAACTGTCACGTCTAGCCAAATAGTTGTTTTTCTAGTCTATGGGCTGGTTTTATCTAGTCTAAGGACTTCCGTACCTAGTCTCGAAGCTGTCCTATTTAGTCTAGAGGCTGTCCTATCTAGCCGACCTATCTAGTCTAAAAGCAGTCTTAGAGGTGTCGTATTTAGTCTAGGAGCTGTCTTTTCTATTCTATGAATGTTCCTACCTTGTGTAGGAGCTGTCCTATTTAGTCTTGGGGCTATCTTTCTAGTCCAATAGCAGTCCTCTCTAGTCTCGAAGCTGTTTTATCTAGTCTAGGAGCTGTCCTATTTAGTGTTAGGGGCTATTTTCTAGTCTAATAGCTGTCCTCTCTAGTCTTGAAGCTGTTTTATCTAGTCTAGGAGCTGTCCTATTTAGTGTTAGGGGCTATTTTGTAGTCTAATAGCTGTCCTCTCTAGTCTCAAAGCTGTTTTATCCAGTCTAGGAGCTGTCCTATATAGCCTTAAGGGGCGCCTTATCCAGTCTATGAGCTGTCTAGTCCAGGAGTCTAGGAGTTGTGCTATTTAGTTTAACGTCTAGAAATTGTTCTAGTTGAGAAGCTGTTCTATTTATTATTTATTCCAAGAAAGGAGCTGGCCTATCTGTTCTAGAAACTGTCCTATTTATCCTAAGAATTGTCCTATCTTTGGTAGAAGCTGTCCTTTCTAGTCTAAGGGCAGTCCTAACTAGTCTAACAGCTGCCACATCTAGCCAATTGTTGTTTTTCCAGTCTAATAGCTGTTCTATCTAGTCTATGGGCTGGTTTTGATCTAGTCTGAGAACTTTCCTACCTAGTCTAGAAGCTGTCCTATCTAGTCTAAAATGTGTCTTAGCTAGTCTTAAATGTGTCATATTTAGTCTAGGAGCTGTCCTATCTAGTCTAAAACGAGTCTTAGCTAGTTTTAGAGGTGTCGTATTTAGTCTAGAAGCTGTCCTATCTAGTCTAAAACGAGTCTTAGCTAGTCTTAGAGGTGTCGTATTTAGTCTAGAAGCTGTCCTATCTAGTCTAAAATGAGTCTTAGCTAGTGTTAGAGGTGTCGTATTTAGTCTAGCAGCTGTCCTATCTAGTCTAAAATGAGTCTTAGCTAGTGTTAGAGGTGTCATATTTAGTCTAGGAGCTGTCCTATCTAGTCTAAAATGAGTCTTAGCTAGTGTTAGAGGTGTCGTATTTAGTCTAGGAGCTGTCCTATCTAGTCTAAAATGAGTTTTAGCTAGTGTTAGAGGTGTCGTATTTAGTCTAGGAGCTGTCCTATCTAGTCTAAAATGAGTCTTAGCTAGTCTTAGAGGTGTCGTATTTAGTCTAGGAGCTGTCCTATCTAGTCTAAAATGAGTCTTAGCTAGTCTTAGAGGTGTCGTATTTAGTCTAGAAGCTGTCCTATCTAGTCTAAAATGAGTCTTAGCTAGTCTTAGAGGTGTCGTATTTAGTCTAGAAGCTGTCCTATCTAGTCTAAAATGAGTCTTAGCTAGTCTTAGAGGTGTCGTATTTAGTCTAGAAGCTGTCCTATCTAGTCTAAAATGAGTCTTAGCTAGTCTTAGAGGTGTCGTATTTAGTCTAGAAGCTGTCCTATCTAGTCTAAAATGAGTCTTAGCTAGTGTTAGAGGTGTCGTATTTAGTCTAGGGGCTGTCCTATCTAGTCTAAAATGAGTCTTAGCTAGTGTTAGAGGTGTCGTATTTAGTCTAGGAGCTGTCCTATCTAGTCTAAAATGAGTCTTAGCTAGTGTTAGAGGTGTCGTATTTAGTCTAGGAGCTGTCCTATCTAGTCTAAAATGAGTCTTAGCTAGTCTAAGAGGTGTCGTATTTAGTCTAGAAGCTGTCCTATATAGTCTAAAATGAGTCTTAGCTAGTCTTAGAGGTGTCGTATTTGGTCTAGGAGCTGTCCTATCTAGTCTAAAATGAGTCTTAGCTAGTCTTAGAGGTGTCGTATTTAGTCTAGAAGCTGTCCTATTTAGTCTAAAATGAGTCTTAGCTAGTCTTAGAGGTGTCGTATTTAGTCTAGGAGCTGTCCTATCTAGTCTAAAATGAGTCTTAGCTAGTGTTAGAGGTGTCGTATTTAGTCTAGGAGCTGTCCTATCTAGTCTAAAATGAGTCTTAGCTAGTCTTAGAGGTGTCGTATTTAGTCTAGAAGCTGTCCTATCTAGTCTAAAATGAGTCTTAGCTAGTCTTAGAGGTGTCGTATTTGGTCTAGGAGCTGTCCTATCTAGTCTAAAATGAGTCTTAGCTAGTCTTAGAGGTGTCGTATTTGGTCTAGGAGCTGTCCTATCTAGTCTAAAATGAGTCTTAGCTAGTCTTAGAGGTGTCGTATTTAGTCTAGAAGCTGTCCTATCTAGTCTAAAATGAGTCTTAGCTAGTCTTAGAGGTGTCGTATTTAGTCTAGGAGCTGTCCTATCTAGTCTAAAATGAGTCTTAGCTAGTCTTAGAGGTGTCGTATTTAGTCTAGGAGCTGTCCTATCTAGTCTAAAATGAGTCTTAGCTAGTCTTAGAGGTGTCATATTTAGTCTAGGAGCTGTCCTATCTAGTCTAAAATGAGTCTTAGCTAGTGTTAGAGGTGTCGTATTTAGTCTAGAAGCTGTCCTATCTAGTCTAAAATGAGTCTTAGCTAGTGTTAGAGGTGTCGTATTTAGTCTAGGAGCTGTCCTATCTAGTCTAAAATGAGTCTTAGCTAGTGTTAGAGGTGTCGTATTTAGTCTAGGAGCTGTGCTGATGAAGTCTGCCTGGATGAGGGACGAGTCCAGGACAGTCCAGTTCCTCTGAAGAGACCCGCGGAGTCGTTACCTTCTGAGGCAACTTAGCAAAGACGGCTGCCACTTCTTCAGCGTCCTCCGGGGGCATGGCGTTCACCAAGGTCCCCAGGCTCATGACCACCACGCCGTCCTCTCCGGCACTCTGAACAAAGTCCTCCAGGTCCGCCGGCAGGGGGTTGGCTGGTTTGCACTGGAAGCCTGCGATGTAGACCACGTTGGGCATGGTTGGCCGCGGGAAGTCGAAGACGAAATCGGAGCGAAAGAGCCAAATGTCGGCAGCCTGGAGCAGCGAGGTGACGTCACAGCCGGCCTTCAAGTGTTTCTCACAGACGGCGTTGAACACGGGATCCAAGTAGAACTTACGCTGCAAAGTGGAGACGCTGTACAAAAGCACGTTCTTCACCCTCTGGAAGAAGTCCATCTTGTCCGTCAAGCCGGACCCCGGCACTGGGACGTAGGAGAGAGGAGAGGGGGCGATTGCGAAATGACCTTCGTCGCCAGGGATCCAGCGCACGTTGAGCACCACCGGCAGCTCCAGATACTTGGCGAGCACGACTCCGACCAAGACTGCCGGGTCAGTGATGACCAGGTCAAAGTGGGAGTCCTTTAACCTTCGGACCATGGCTTCGTCGTCCAGGAAGTTGTTGAGGGATTCAGCCCAGAAGGAATGGAAGTCTAGGATCACGTTGAAGAACTCCTGGTGCATTTGACGTCCTTGTCGGAGGCCCTGGAGACAAACAAACAACTGGATTGGACCTTGAGCAGAAAACTAGAGTTAGGGTCATTATAACGGCCACAATACTAGGAATAGGAAATGCAGTTTTTCCTCATTTAATGCACATTGAAAACAGTCGTGATGGATGGGCTAGGCAGAGTTGATCCAATTTCGGAATTTAATTGCAAATTGGATAACATCTTGGAGAAGCTTTCTGCTCCGCAAGGCAAAATCATGATCAATTTAAGAGCCGTAACGGACAGTTAGAGCAGACAAACCTTTTTGGAATGTTTTTGCTAGCCCTAATCAGAACAATCCAGAATTGTGTTGAACCGACAACCCCAAGAACCGGAATCGGATTGAACTGTGAGATGCCCTAAGAGTCACACCCCTAACAGTTTGTGTTTTCGCCATAAAAAACTGGGTTTTCTTGAAAAAAACGGGCATAAAACATTTAAAAAAGCTTGACCCAATCCAAACAACCTTCCCTAGTCATGGCGTAGGGAAAACAATTCAGCCAGCAAAAAAGGTCAACAAACGTGTCACACATAACAGCCTGCTCACTACAATTTGTGGATATTGTTAAAAAGAAAAGAAAAGAGCCAACCACCATAAAAAATGTAAAACTTCACACATTTAAATCCATTGCAAGGCATGATGGGAAAAATGCCACAAAAAAAAAACCTCCCCTCCACATTTTAGCTGCTTGATATTTTTGATTGATTAAAAAACTTGAAGGAAGTCGTCAGGAAAGTAAACACAGTAGGAGTTGAACAGTCACATGCTCCTAATATTCAATTATAATCATCATTATTACATATTCATCATATTATTATATGATGAATTATTATATAGTAATATTATCTATTATTATATAATATGAATATGTCATAATTCATCATAGTATTATATATATATATATATATATATATATATATATATATATATATATATATATATATATATATATATATATATATATATATATGTGTGTGGGAA
>NC_084735.1:245000-270000 GCF_033978785.1 Entelurus aequoreus | reverse complement strand
TATATATATACATATGTATGCATATGTATATATACAGGTATATATATATATATATATATATATATATATATATATATATATATATATATATATATATATATATATATATATATATATATATACATATGTATGCATATGTATATATACAGGTATATATATATATATATATATATATATATATATATATATATATACATAATGTATATATATATATATATATATATATACATAATGTATATATATATATATATATATATATATATATATATATATATATATATATATATATATACATAATGTATATATACATATATATATATACATAATGTATATATATATATATATATATATATATATATATATATATATATATATATATATATATATATATATATATATATATATATATATATATATATATATATATATATATATATATATATATATATATATATATATATATATATACATAATGTATATATATATATATACCACCCCCAAATTGTCGGCAGATTGAAAACAAGTATGCATCTAATAAGAATATATGGCACTCTAAGGTACTCTGGCGGTATCTAGTGGTTGAGGGGTCAAATTACACCTCTCATAGGCTAAGCACGTATTTCAAACGGAAACGCTTGTTGGATCCGTTTGGTTTTCATGGAAAAAGCGTAGGAAAATAACAGATTTACAGTACATGAACAAAAGAGGGAGATAAAGGGAGTCAATGGGGGACAAAAGGGAACTCCAAAGTAGACTGACTTCACAGCTCCCGCTAAAAATACCGCTTCGTACCCGAATGACGTCCTGCAGGAAGTCGAAGAAGTCCCCCCACTTCCCCTGCACGTTGATGGTGATGGCGGTGTAGAGGGGCGAGGCCTCTGCGATGTACATGCTTTTGGCTTCTCGGATGACGGTCAGGCTGTGACCCCGCTGGTGCAGCTCCTCCAGCAGGACCTTCATGTTGACCCAGTGGCTGCCATCCACGGGGAACACCAGGATGTTGCCCCCCTGGCACCAGGCCAGCAGACACAGCAGCAAGAAGCCTCCACACACGCGGGGGAAGCCTAAAAAGAGGCGGAAAACTTCAACAACTACTACAAAGTAATAACAGCTTCCCTTTGTTGGTAGTTCATCTATATGGCTATACAAGATGTACACTGACTACTCTAAAGTACAAAACCCAAAACCAGTGAAGTTGGCACGTTGTGTAAATCTGCAAAGACAAGATATATAACGTTCGAATTGGAAAACTTTGTTATTTTTTTGCAAATATTAGCTCGTTTGGAATCTGATGCCCGCGACATGTTTCAAAAAAGCTGGCACAAGTGGCAAAAAAGACTGAGGAAAGTTGAGGAGTGCTCATCAAAGACTTATTTGGAACATCCCACAGGTGAACAGGCTAATTGGGAACAGGTGGGTGCCATGATTGGCTGTAAAAGCAGCTTCCAGTCATTCACAAACAAGGACGGGGCGAAGGTCACCACTTTGTCAACAAATGCCTGAGCAAATTGTTGAAGGACAACATTTCTCAAGCAGCTATTGCAAGGAATTTCCTTATCATCAAAAGGTTCAGAGAATCTGGAGAAATCACTGCACGTAGGCGATGATATTACGGACCGTGGATCCCTCAGGCGTCAAAAATCGACATCAGTGTGTAAAGGATATCACCACTTGTGCCCAGGAACACTTCAGAAAACCACTGTCAGTAACGACAGTTGGTCGCTACATCTGTAAGTGCAAGTTTAAACTCTACTATGCAAAGCCAAAGCCATTTATCAACAACACCCAGAAACGCCGCCAAAATATTTGAAAGAAAATAATTGAGAAGCACTGCTTTAAAAAGTGCTAATTGTCTTTGGCGACACCTAGTGGTCAAAAAAATGAATTAAATCAAGCCCATGACGCAGTAAGTTGAATGATGCGGACACGTTTGTTACTGGATACTTTCTCCAACGCTTCTGCCTCGGGAGACTTTGTATGTGTAAGTCAGGGGTTCTTAACCTTTTCCACTACAGAGGGACCCGGGGCCCACACAAATATTATCACCAAATTAGTAATCTTGCTCTCTATTTTAAATGGCAGGATTAAACAGGATACAACTTTAAAATGATATAAAAGCAGGTGTTAATTACAAAGATTAGCGTCAAGGCTCAGGTCAGGCTGATTACAAAATAAATAGTTCAATATACTGCAAAAGAAGATTGACATACAATGATGCAATTTAGATAAATACAATGAACTAAACTGTCAATAGAATTAAAATGCAAGTGAAAATACAGCTTTAGTCACTTTAGTCATCGTTTTTGCGCTTGTGAAACTTCTCCCACTTTTGCGCCAGACTTGTGTTTGATATCGTCTTTGGTGCCGCAAGTGGCGGAAAAGTGTATTACAACTAAGTCCCGCTACGGCCCATACAGACCACGGCTGAGCAACACCTCTTTTTTGGCGGCCAACAATGGTGAAGAAACACTGGTGTAAGTAAGATGCAACTATTATTGTTTTGATGCTTGTTTATGTGCTGTTTTACACTACAATATCCTTCAGTTATTATTACGTATGTCTAGCTTGTGTGCTCTTGTGTGCTTAGCCGTTGTGTAACTGATAGCTGCTGGCAGCCTTTAGCCGAGCATGTTTACCATTTTTTAAAGACTTGAGTAAAACAGAAGAAAGTTGGAGGACATTTATATGTTAAACTTGGCAGGCACAAGACAACGTTGATTAGAAGTATGTGTGTCCTTTAAAACTGACTTTAAAACAACGCTGCACAATAGTTGTGTTTGTAAATTGAGTTGATGTCCAACGTTGGATCCACGTTGTTGGTTTGGGAAATGACCAAATTTCAATGTCAAATCAACGTCGCAACCTGACATTGGGTAAACGTCGTCAAAAAGGTATGTTGTTTCAACGTTGTAGAATATTGGTTGGGAAATGACCAAAATTCAATAGTCAAATTAACGTCAGAACCCAACATTGATTAAATGTCATCAAAAGGTATGTTGTTTCAACGTTGTAGAATATTGGTTGGGAAATGACCAAAATTCAACGGTCAAATCAACGTCAGAACCCAACATTGATTTAACGTTGTCAAAAGATATGTTGTTTCAACGTTGTAGAATATTGGTTGGGAAATGACCAAAATTCAATGGTCAAATCAACGTCACAACCCAACATTGATTTAACGTTGTCAAAAGGTATGTTGTTTCAACGTTGTAGAATATTGGTTGGGAAATGACCAAAATTCAACGGTCAAATCAACGTCAGAACCCAACATTGATTTAACGTTGTCAAAAGGTATGTTGTTTCAACGTTGTAGAATATTGGTTGGGAAATGACCAAAATTCAACGGTCAAATCAACGTCAGAACCCAACATTGATTTAACGTTGTCAAAAGGTATGTTGTTTCAACGTTGTAGAATATTGGTTGGGAAATGACCAAAATTCAATGGTCAAATCAACGTCACAACACAACATTGATTTAACGTTGTCAAAAGGTATGTTGTTTCAACGTTGTAGAATATTGGTTGGGAAATGACCAAAATTCAATGGTCAAATCAACGTCACAACCCAACATTGATTTAACGTTGTCAAAAGGTATGTTGTTTCAACGTTGTAGAATATTCGTTGGGAAATGACCAAAATTCAATGGTCAAATCAACGTCACAACCCAACATTGATTTAACGTTGTCAAAAGGTATGTTGTTTCAACGTTGTAGAATATTGGTTGGGAAATGACCAAAATTCAACGGTCAAATCAACGTCAGAACCCAACATTGATTTAACGTTGTCAAAAGGTATGTTGTTTCAACGTTGTAGAATATTGGTTGGGAAATGACCAAAATTCAATGGTCAAATCAACGTCACAACCCAACATTGATTTAACGTTGTCAAAAGGTATGTTGTTTCAACGTTGTAGAATATTGGTTGGGAAATGACCAAAATTCAACGGTCAAATCAACGTCAGAACCCAACATTGATTTAACGTTGTCAAAAGGTATGTTGTTTCAACGTTGTAGAATATTGGTTGGGAAATGACCAAAATTCAATGGTCAAATCAACGTCACAACCCAACTTTGATTTAACGTTGTCAAAAGGTATGTTGTTTCAACGTTGTAGAATATTGGTTGGGAAATGACCAAAATTCAACGGTCAAATCAACGTCAGAACCCAACATTGATTTAACGTTGTCAAAAGGTATGTTGTTTCAACGTTGTAGAATATTGGTTGGGAAATGACCAAAATTCAACGGTCAAATCAACGTCACAACACAACATTGATTTAACGTTGTCAAAAGGTATGTTGTTTCAACGTTGTAGAATATTGGTTGGGAAATGACCAAAATTCAACGTTCAAATCAACGTCAGAACCCAACATTGATTTAACGTTGTCAAAAGGTATGTTGTTTCAACGTTGTAGAATATTGGTTGGGAAATGACCAAAATTCAATGGTCAAATCAACGTCACAACCCAACATTGATTTAACGTTGTCAAAAGGTATGTTGTTTCAACGTTGTAGAATATTGGTTGGGAAATGACCAAAATTCAACGGTCAAATCAACGTCAGAACCCAACATTGATTTAACGTTGTCAAAAGGTATGTTGTTTCAACGTTGTAGAATATTGGTTGGGAAATGACCAAAATTCAATGGTCAAATCAACGTCACAACCCAACATTGATTTAACGTTGTCAAAAGGTATGTTGTTTCAACGTTGTAGAATATTGGTTGGGAAATGACCAAAATTCAACGGTCAAATCAACGTCAGAACCCAACATTGATTTAACGTTGTCAAAAGGTATGTTGTTTCAACGTTGTAGAATATTGGTTGGGAAATGACCAAAATTCAACGGTCAAATCAACGTCAGAACCCAACATTGATTTAACGTTGTCAAAAGGTATGTTGTTTCAACGTTGTAGAATATTGGTTGGGAAATGACCAAAATTCAACGGTCAAATCAACGTCAGAACCCAACATTGATTTAACGTTGTCAAAAGGTATGTTGTTTCAACGTTGTAGAATATTGGTTGGGAAATGACCAAAATTCAATGGTCAAATCAACGTCACAACACAACATTGATTTAACGTTGTCAAAAGGTATGTTGTTTCAACGTTGTAGAATATTGGTTGGGAAATGACCAAAATTCAACGGTCAAATCAACGTCAGAACCCAACATTGATTTAACGTTGTCAAAAGGTATGTTGTTTCAACGTTGTAGAATATTGGTTGGGAAATGACCAAAATGTAATGGTCAAATCAACGTCACAACCCAACATTGATTTAACGTTGTCAAAAGGTATGTTGTTTCAACGTTGTAGAATATTGGTTGGGAAATGACCAAAATTCAACGGTCAAATCAACGTCAGAACCCAACATTGATTTAACGTTGTCAAAAGGTATGTTGTTTCAACGTTGTAGAATATTGGTTGGGAAATGACCAAAATTCAATGGTCAAATCAACGTCACAACCCAACATTGATTTAACGTTGTCAAAAGGTATGTTGTTTCAACGTTGTAGAATATTGGTTGGGAAATGACCAAAATTCAACGGTCAAATCAACGTCACAATACAACATTGATTTAACGTTGTCAAAAGGTATGTTGTTTCAACGTTGTAGAATATTGGTTGGGAAATGACCAAAATTCAACGGTCAAATCAACGTCAGAACCCAACATTGATTTAACGTTGTCAAAAGGTATGTTGTTTCAACGTTGTAGAATATTGGTTGGGAAATGACCAAAATTCAACGGTCAAATCAACGTCAGAACCCAACATTGATTTAACGTTGTCAAAAGGTATGTTGTTTCAACGTTGTAGAATATTGGTTGGGAAATGACCAAAATTCAACGGTCAAATCAACGTCAGAACCCAACATTGATTTAACGTTGTCAAAAGGTATGTTGTTTCAACGTTGTAGAATATTGGTTGGGAAATGACCAAAATTCAATGGTCAAATCAACGTCACAACACAACATTGATTTAACGTTGTCAAAAGGTATGTTGTTTCAACGTTGTAGAATATTGGTTGGGAAATGACCAAAATTCAACGGTCAAATCAACGTCAGAACCCAACATTGATTTAACGTTGTCAAAAGGTATGTTGTTTCAACGTTGTAGAATATTGGTTGGGAAATGACCAAAATGTAATGGTCAAATCAACGTCACAACCCAACATTGATTTAACGTTGTCAAAAGGTATGTTGTTTCAACGTTGTAGAATATTGGTTGGGAAATGACCAAAATTCAACGGTCAAATCAACGTCAGAACCCAACATTGATTTAACGTTGTCAAAAGGTATGTTGTTTCAACGTTGTAGAATATTGGTTGGGAAATGACCAAAATTCAATGGTCAAATCAACGTCACAACCCAACATTGATTTAACGTTGTCAAAAGGTATGTTGTTTCAACGTTGTAGAATATTGGTTGGGAAATGACCAAAATTCAACGGTCAAATCAACGTCACAATACAACATTGATTTAACGTTGTCAAAAGGTATGTTGTTTCAACGTTGTAGAATATTGGTTGGGAAATGACCAAAATTCAACGGTCAAATCAACGTCAGAACCCAACATTGATTAAACGTTGTCAAACGGCATGTTGTTTCAATGTTGTATTTGTGTTGTAGAATATTGGTTGGGAAATGACCAAAATTCAATGGTCAATTCAACGTCAGAATCCAACATTGATTAAACGGCGTCAGAAGGTATGTTGTTTCAACGTTGTATTTGTGTTGTAGAATATTGGTTGGGAAATGGACCAAAAATCAATGGTCAACTTAACGTCAGAACCCAAAATTGATTAAACGTCGTCAAAAGGTATGTTGTTTCAACGTTGTAGAATATTGGTTGGGAAATGACCAAAATTCAATGGTCATATCAACGTTACAACCTGACATTGATTAAACGTTGTCAAAAAGCATGTTGTTTCAACGTTGTAGTATATCGGTTGGGAAATCGCCAAAATTCAACGGTCAAATCAACGTCAGAACCCAACATTGATTTAACGTCAAAAAGCATGTTGCTTCAACGTTGTATTTGTGTTGTAGAATATTGGTTGGGAAATGACCAAAAATCAATGGTCAACTTAACGTCAGAACCCAACATTGATTAAAGGTTGTCAAAAAGCATGTTGTTTCAATTTTATGTTTGAGTTGTTGAATATTGGTTGGGAAATGACCAAATTTCAACGGTCAAATCTACATCAGGACCCATCATTGAATAAATGTCGTCAAAAGGTATGTTGTTTCAACGTTGTATTTGTGTTGTAGAATATTGGTTGGGAAATGACCAAAATTCAATGTCAATTCAACGTCAGAACCCGACATTGACGTAACGTGGTCAAAAAGCACGTTGTTTCCACGTTGTATTTGAGTTGCTCAACCCCAGGACATAATCCAACAAGTTGTCAACGTTGTTTCAATGTCTTGTGCCTGCTGGCTGCCCGCCTCTGTGCTGCACGACTGCTTGTATCGGACATGATATCACACATTTTTACCGGCGGTATCGGAATCGGGAGACTTGCAGTGAAGCGAGGAAGGGAAAGAACATACCTGCCATGGCGCGTAGACCCGGGCGGTTCTTCACTCGGCCAACGGACGGACTGAGCGGAACTGACACTTGGACTTGGACCTGGCAAACAGCGCCTTATCTCTCCAGCCAGTGATTTATGGTGAGCGACCTCATGGAACACCCAGTTAACTTTCATGTTTTGTCCTCCCTGGTGGAGCCAAAGTAGGTTGTTTGTCAAAGATTAATTAAGCATGATTGAAAGTTTGAGTGTACTTTTCTGAGTTTTAAAAAGCAACAGTGTTCTTGCAAGAAGCGTGACTGACAGGGAACAACAGGAAACTTCTCCCTGTTGGCTTTTTACGGGTGTTGTCTCTGCAACGTCCAGGTGTTTCCTACCGCACGTTTATCAAGAACACACTCTGCACTTTGGAGCCTGTTCGTCACCGCAATAATAACTCCGGGCGAGGTGTCGGACGTTATTGTTCCACGTTTGCCCGAATAAGCGCACGCTTCTGCTCTTTTTGTTTTCGCAGGCCCGGGGTCTGGATTGGACGACTCCCATGGGGACGAGCGACGTGTGAGTCATGCGGCGGAGGCGACGTGAGATGAAGACCTGGCGGCCGTGATCACAAGAGCAGATGGGCAAACACATGAGGGAAGCAGGCCGGGTCAAAAGAAGAACAATAGCGGGCGTGACACCAAGTGGACGGCGACACTGTTGACAGTTTTCCCTTACAAGACGAGTACGATACATAGATGTTTCTTTTCAAATGCAATTTTGGTAGACATTTTGTGTGAATGCTGAAGAGCCAAAGCCCAACTGCAGTGCTAAGAGTGAGCATGCTAGCCAGGTAGCATCAAGTAACAAAACATATCAGCAAAATGAGCTAAAAAAAAAAGAAGAAAAAAAGCTAGCATGCTGACCGTACTATGCTAGCATGCAGTAGTAGCATTAGGGAAATGCCAAAATGTATGACACTGAGGTGTATACCGGATAAATTCAGTATCATGCGGTATCATACAGTATCGTACTGTATCATGCAGTACCATGCAGTATCATGCAGTATTATTCATTGTCATACAGTATTATATAGTATCATACGGTATCATGCGGTATCATATAGTATCATACTGTTGCATGCAGTATCATACAGTATCATGCAGTATTATACGATATCATGCGGTATCATACAGTATCATGCATTACCATACAGTATCATACTGTACCATGCAGTACCATGCGGTATCATGCGATATCATGCAGTATCATGCGTATCATACAGTATCATGCAGTATTATTCAGTATCATACAGTATTATATAGTATCATACGGTATCATGCGTTATCATACAGTATCATACAGTATCACACGGTATCATGTGGTATCATACAATATCATGCGTTATCATACAGTATCATACTGTACCACGCAGTATCATGCAGTATTATTCAGTGTCATGCGGTATCATACAGTATCACGCGGTATCATACTGTACCATGCAGTATAATATAGTATCATATGGTATCATGCAGTATCATACAGTATCATGCGGTATTATATAGTATCATATGGTATCATGCAGTATCATGCGTTATCATGCGGTATCATACTGTACCATGCAGTATCATGCAGTAACATGCAGTATCATGCAGTATTATTCAGTATCATACGGTGTCATACAGTATCATGCGGTATCATACTGCATGGTACAGTATGATACTGTATCATCCAGTATCATGCTGTATCATACAGTATCATACTGTACCATGCAGTATCATCCAGTATCATGCAGTACAGTGGCTCAATTAGCTAAAAAAAAAATCGAGCATGCTAATGTTAGCATGCTAAAATGCTAACTGCAACAATGTATTAGTGCTAATGCATTTTTTTGTGCGTGCCATGACTAGGGAAGGTTGTTTGGATTTTGGGACATATAAGTAAATGCTGTGCTTGCCTCTTTCCAAATCACAATGGCAGATTAATGGAAATGTAGAATGATTTGAAGTCACATGACCTGAGAAGCATGGCTGTTAGCGACTCATGCTAACTGACAGTTTGCACTTGGAAAGGAAAATGTTGCTATTCTCCAGCTTGTATTAGCGCTAATGCTAACAATAGCAGGTAATGCTATGAGTGACCATGTGTGTTGACTCTTTGTGCTGGTTGCATTTTTTTGTGTTTGTCATGACTAGGGAAGGTTGTTTGGATTAGGGACATAGAAGTGCTATAGCCCAATAGAACCTTGACAAGGCTGTGACTCACCTGGCTAGATGATCAAACGTGTCAAGGCCTCAACCCGCAGACTTCTTGTCCAAAAAGTGCCAATGGCGTTGTCACGGGTGACACCCGTATCGTGCCCGGGAAACGCCCAAGGAAGGCGTATCAATCAACTGCACATTCCTCATGCGAGCTAGCACTTGCTCAACAAACATGTCTTTTTTTTTCCCCAAGCAGGCGAGGATGATGTCAGCGTGTTAGCACGACTCCACAGCACCCGACACATGAACAAGTCCGTAAACAAACTCCGGCAAGCTCGTGTGCCGGCCTGCTCGCACCATTGCATGAACGTTAGCTTGCCGCTTGTCTTTCACAAACATGTTGTATTATTTTAGTTTTAGTTGGTTAGCGGGCACATTGTTCCAGAGCCTCACTAAAACAAAACACCACCTCTACAATGTTTGGTGTGGATTTGACATTTGATATTAAACACTGACCAATACACATTTAAGCAATTATATTGTTATTATGGCATTTTGCTAGCATGCTAACAGTGTCGCCAATTTTCTACAAACCCCGTTTCCATATGAGTTGGGAAATGGTGTTAGATGTAAATATAAACAGAATACAATCATTTGTGAATCCTTTTCAAGCCATATTCAGTTGAATATGCTACAAAGACAACATATTTCATGTTCAAACTCATAAACTTTATCTTTTTTGTAAATAATAATTAACTTATGGCTGCAACGCGTGACAAAGTAGTTGTGAAAGGGCATGTTCACCACTGTGTTACATGGCCTTTCCTTTGAACAACACTCAGTTTTGGTTTGGGAAGTGAGGAGACACATTTTTGAAGTGGAATTCTTTCCCATTCTTGCTTGATGTACAGCTTAAGTTGTTCAACAGTCCGGGGGTCTCCCTTCTCACATTGCAGGTGCCACACATTTTCAATGTCTGGACTACAGGCAGGCCAGTATAGTACCCGCACTCTTTTACTATGAAGCCACCTTGATGTAACACGTGGCTCGGCATTGTCTTGCTGAAATAAGCAGGGGCGTCCATGATAACAACATATGTTGCTCCAAAAGCTGTATGTACCTTTCAGCATTAATGGTGCCTTCACAGATGTGTAAGTTACCCATGTCTTGACCACTAATACACCCCCATACCATCACACATGCTGCCTTTTACACTTTCACCCTAGAACAATCCGGATGGTTCTTTTCCTCTTTGGTCCGGAGGACACGACGTCCACAGTTTCCAAAAACAATTAGAAATGTGGACTCGTCAGACCACAGAACACTTTTCCACTTTGTATCAGTCCATCTTAGATGAGCTCAGGCCCAGCCAAGCCGACGGCGTTTCTGGGTGTTGTTGATAAACGGTTTTCGCCTTGCATAGGAGAGTTTTAACTTGCACTTACAGATGTAGCGACCAACTGTAGCTACTGAGAGTGGCTTTCTGAAGTGTTCCATGTGGTGATATCCTTTACACACTGATGTGGCTTGTTGATGCAGTACAGCCTGAGGGATGGAAGGTCACGGGCTTAGCTGCTTACCTGCAGTGATTTCTCCACATTCTCTTTGATGATATTACGGAGCGTAGATGGTGACATCCCTCAATTCTAAGGTTGTTCTTAAACTGTTCAACAATTTGCTCAGGCATTTGTTGACAAAGTGGTGACCCTCGCCCCATCCTTGTTTGTGAATGACTGAGCATTTCATGGAATCTACTTTTATACCCAATCATGGCACCCACCTGTTCCCAATTAGCCTGCACACCTGTGGGATGTTCCAAATAAGTGTTTGATGAGCATTCCTCAACTTTATCAGTATTTATTGCCACCTTTCCCAACTTCTTTGGCACGTGTTGCTGCCATCAAATTATAAACTTAATGATTATTTGCAAGAAAGAAAAAAAGTTTATCGGTTTGAACTAGGGATGTCCGATAATATCGGCCTGTCGATATTATGGGCCGATAAATGCATAAAAATGTAATATCGGAAATTATAGGTATCGTTGTTTTTATTATCTGTATCGTTTTTTATTTATCATTTTTATTTTTTATTAAATCAACATAAAAAACACAAGATACACTTACAATTAGTGCACCAACCCAAAAAACATCCCTCCCCCATTTCTTTCTGTTATTAATATTCTGGTTCCTACATTATATATCAATATATATCAATACAGTCTGCAAGGGATACAGTTATTAATATTAACAATATATATCAATACAGTCTGCAAGGGATACAGTCCGTAAGCACACATGATGTTGGTCCACTAATAGTACTAACCTTTAACACTTAATTTTACTCATTTTCATTCATTACTAGTTTCTATGTAACTGTTTTTATATTTTTTTACTTTCTTTTTTATTCAAGAAAATGTTTTTAATTTATTTATCTTATTTATTTATTTTTTTTTAAAAGTACCTTATCTTCACCATACCTGGTTGTCCAAATTAGGCATAATAATGTGTTAATTCCACGACTGTATATATCGGTTGATATCGGTATCGGTTGATATCGGTATCAGTAATTAAAGAGTTGGCCAATTTCGGAATATCGGATATCGGCAAAAAGCCATTATCGGACATCCCTAGTTTGAACATGAAATATGTTGTCTTTGTAGCATATTCAACTGAATATGGCTTGAAAAGGATTTGCAAATGATTGTATTGTGTTTATATTTACATCTAACACCATTTACCAACTCATATGGAAACGGGGTTTGTAGCGTTTACACTTCAACTATTCCAACATTTAGATGTCAGCTGGCTTTTGTTTGGAGTTTGATGTATAAAAATCTGTTTTTCTTTTACAAGGCATTACACAGCAGGGACATCTTTGTCGCTGTGTGTCACACACACACACACACACACACACACACACACACACACACACACACACACACACACACACACACACACACACACACACACACACACACACACACACACACACACACACACACACACTCAGCGTGGCTTATGCGTGACAGTTTATGACACACCACGCCACCAACTCCAGACGGGTGCTTTGAAGGAGCTGCCTGACATCATCGCCGCAGGGCGCGGACGCCATGTTGACTCCGCTCTCTGGAGATGATTTGACTCTTCCTCTTTTTCAATCATTTGTCTTGTGACCACCGGCGACTCCTAGCAAACAAAACAAACTCCTTGTCGTTCGACTCCTAGCAAATAAAACAAACTCCTTGTCTTTCGACTCCTAGCAAACAAAACAAACTCCTTGTCGTTCGACTCCTAGCAAATAAAACAAACTCCTTGTCGTTGGACTCCTAGCAAACAAAACAAACTCCTTGTCGTTCGACTCCTAGCAAACAAAACAAACTCCTTGTCGTTCGACTCCTAGCAAACAAAACAAACTCCTTGTCGTTCGACTCCTAGCAAACAAAACAAACTCCTTGTCGTTCGACTCCTAACAAACAAAACAAACTCCTTGTCGTTCAACTCCTAGCAAACAAAACAAACTCCTTGTCGTTGGACTCCTAGCAAACAAAACAAACTCCTTGTCGTTCGGCTCCTAGCAAACAAAACAAACTCCTTGTCGTTCGACTCCTAGCAAACAAAACAAACTCCTTGTCGTTCAACTCCTAGCAAACAAAACAAACTCCTTGTCGTTCGACTCCTAGCAAACAAAACAAACTCCTTGTCGTTCGACTCCTAGCAAACAAAACAAACTCCTTGTCGTTCGACTCCTAGCAAACAAAACAAACTCCTTGTCGTTGCGTCCCGACAAACTACAAAGCAGGCAACACCAGGGTTGGGTACCAAATTCCATACTATTTAGGTATATTCCAGTTATATTGATACCGTTGATGCGCGTGACATAATGGTGTTAGAATAATTATATATACACAACTTAAAGGCCATTGCTCTAGTTATTGTCTATTCTGTACTCGTTCCCTTTTCTGCTTCGTGTTATCTTGTGAGGAGTGGCCTCGCCGCAGATGTTTTCTGTCTACCAGCTAACAGCCAAGGACGAACAAGCACCTCAACGGAGATAAGGCATAGCAGGCAGACAAAGCAGAGACAAGGGGCCAATCACAAGGGCCCCCGGCACATTCCGTCACGTATTGTGCGTACTGGAGCTGCTTGCATAATGTGTGACCCCCTACCTTTAGAAGCAGCCTCGGTATGTAACTAGGGAACTCCATCCATCCATCCATCCATCTCCTTCCGCTTATCCGAGGTCGGGTCGCGGGGGCAGCAGCCTAAGCAAAGAAGCCCAGACTTCCCTCTCTCCAGCCACTTGGTCCAGCTCCTCCCGGGGGATCACGAGGCGTTCCCAGGCCAGCCAGGAGACATAGTCTTCCCAACGTGTCATGGGTCTTCCCCGTGGCCTCCTACCAGTCGGACGTGCCCTAAACACCTCCCTAGGGAGGCATTCGGGTGGCATCCTGACCAGATGCCCGAACCACCTCATCTGGCTCCTCTCCATGTGGAGGAGCAGCAGCTTTACTTTGAGCTCCCCCCGGATGACAGAGCTTCTCACCCTATCTCTAAGGGAGAGACCCACCACCCGGCGGAGGAAACTCATTTGGGCCGCTTGTACCCGTGATCTTGTCCTTTCTGTCATAACCCAAAGCTCATGACCATAGGTGAGGATGGGAACGTAGATCGAGCGCTAAATTGAGAGCTTTGCCTTCCGGCTCAGCTCCTTCTTCACCACAACGGATCGATACAGCGTCCGCATTACTGAAGACGCCGCACCGATCCGCCTGTCCATCTCACCATCCACTCTTCCCTCACTCGTGAACAAGACTCCCAGGTACTTGAACTCCTCCACTTGGGGCAGAGTCTCCTCCCCAACCCGGAGATGGCACTCCACCCTTTTCCGGGCAAGAACCATGGACTGGGACTTGGAGGTGCTGATTCTCATCACTAGGGAACTCCCAAACTGAATAAATAGAGGAACGCGTGGACTGTTCCTCAGACCGTAGGGTGAGACTGTAACTGAGTGTGCAGCTCCATGCGTTCTCCTCATGAGCGAAATTGAACTCTGGTCTCTGCCTGATTCCTTGCTTCTTGTTCTGTTTAATAGATAGTTTGGTGCTTAAACCTGACTTCTGCTCAGGGTAGTTTTAATGTAACCTACTTTCTACTTCTCCTTTTTTTGTGTGTGAGGAAGAAATGCTACTTTTAGTTTAATTCCGATCGTTACACTTATTTGTATCATAATTATTTTTTTTATCAATTACTTAAGACTTGGAAAGACCAATTCATTTTGTCAGCAAGCTTACTTCCGGCAGGCAAGTTTTGTAAATGTAAGTTTCTCAATGACCGACCTGTTTTTTGTGCCTTTAAAGGAGAATTAGAACTCTACGTTAAAACACTCTCTACCTCTAACAACCAAAAAGCTGGGAAAACGATGATGCTGTGTTTCAAATTTAACTTTACTGAAATTGAGTGAGCCTATGGCTTTGCACTTTGTTGTTATATATATATATATATTTTGCATTCTATTTTAGTAACTTTGAATTTACAACCCCGTGGCGCTGTTTTTGTACTATTTTTGTACTGTTTTTGTACTTACTTTGATTATTTTTTCTCAACTGTTTGTAAATGTTGCAATTTATAAATGAAGGTTTATAAATTAAAAAAATAATAATAATAATAAAATCTAAAAAAAATTATTAAAAAAAAAAAAAATATATATATATATATATATATATATAAACGTTTGAATTAAAGGCCTACTGAAATGATTTTTTTTTATTTAAACGGGGATAGCAGATCTATTCTATTTGTCATACTTGATCATTTCGCGATATTGCCATATTTTTGCTGAAAGGATTTAGTATAGAACAACGACGATAAAGATTGCAACTTTTGGTATCTGATAAAAAAAAGGCTTGCCCCTACCGGAAGTAGCGTGACGTAGTCAGTTGAACATATACGCAAAGTTCCCTATTGTTTACAATGATGGCCGCATGAAGTGAGAGAGATTCGGACCGAGAAAGCGACAATTTCCCCATTAATTTGAGCGAGGATGAAAGATTTGTGGATGAGTAAAGTGCAAGTGAAGGACTAGTGGGGAGTTGAAGCTATTCAGATAGGGAAGATGCTGTGAGAGCCGGGGGTGACCTGATATTCAGCTGGGAATGACTACAACAGTAAATAAACACAAGACATATATATACTCTATTAGCCACAACACAACCAGGCTTATATTTAATATGACACAAATTAATCCTGCATAAAAACACCTGCGTGTTTGTTATGCTAGCTCCTAGCTCCTCTGCTAGCTCCTAGCTCCATAGAACACGCCAATACAATTCAAACACCTGATCAACACACACAATCACTCAGCCCAAAAGACCGTTCACCTAACCCAAGGTTCATAAAGCTTATATATTTTTAAAAAGTTACGTACATACGCAAAAAAAAGCTGCGCACATACGGTCAAGCGATCAAATGTTTAGAAGCCAAAGCTGCATACTCACAGTAGTACGTCTGCGTCTTTGTCATCCAAATCAAAGTAATCCTGGTAATAGTCTGTGTTGTCCCAGTTCTCTACAGGCGTCTGTGTATGGAAGTCAAAAGTCCTCCTGGTTAGAGTCTCTGTTATCCGAGTTCTTCCATCTTGACTGCATCTTTCGGGAATGTAAACAAAGAAGCGCCGGCTGTGTACTGTTGTTGCTGACTACGTTCGAAAAATACGTCCGTTTCGCACCGACAACTTTCTTCTTTGCTTGCTCAGCTTCCTTCTCCATAATGCAATGAACATAATTGCAACAGATTCACGAACACAGATGTCCAGAATACTGTGGAATTATGAAATGAAAACAGAGCTTTTTCGTATTGGCTTCAATGTGGAAGGCATACCCGTGTTCGCCGGGCTACGTCACGCGCATACGTCATCCTCAGAGGCGTTTCGAACCGGAAGTTTAGCGGCAAATTTAAAATGTCACTTTATAAGTTAACCCGGCCGTATTGGCATGTGTTGCAATGTTAAGATTTCATCATTGATATATAAACTATCAGACTGCGTGGTCGCTAGTAGTGGCTTTCAGTAGGCCTTTAAATACATAGCTAAAAAGCTTTTAAAAAAAAACAAAAAAAAACAAAACAAGACTTAGTATATTGTAGGGATGTGACGATAAACGCTAAAAATTATGACGGCGGCAAAACTCCCGACGAGGAAGAAACGCTACTTTTACTCCGTTACATTCAGTTTATTTCCGATCGTTACCTTTATTTATGTCATAATTCTTTTATAATCTATTCATTAAGACCAATTAATTTTGTCAGCAAGCTTTCTTCCGGCATGCACAGTCACGTGACTCTGTTTAGCCAATCCAACGTAAGCAGCGATGACGCGTGACTCCATTCCACCAATCCAACGCAGCCTCACGGCGGGCGTCCAATCAGACAACTTGTTTGGATTTTTTTCACCGGGAAACATGACTTGGTGTATTGCAGGGATGTAACGATAAAGGCTAAAAAATGACGACGGCGGCAAAAGTCCAGACGGTTAGTATTACCCTTTTGAAATGAAAATGCTCTAAAAACTGAGATTTATAACTGCACTTTGATAAAGTCACGTCAGACTGACTCGTTGAGCTCGCTAGCTTGAATGCTAACATGTGAACAAGAGACACACGTGTTTCCCCGTTAAAAAAACATCCTGATCTAAACATCTATAAACACAACTAAGCGATTGAGTTGTGCACATCAAATTAATTGGTAATTATGACCATCGAGCTTTCCTCGGAGGAAAATAGACGAGGTGCGTTCAAGTACCGCTGAACAGAGTGGGACAACCCACGACGAAAGTCATTCATACATTTAATAGACTTTATTTATCACGCCCTTTTTTTGATGTGAATACATCTTAAAGTGCTACTGTACAAAGCAATATTTACAGTACATCAATAAACATTTAGCTATTGAAACAGATACAAGACAAGAATAAAGCACTTAATTGAGGCATAAGAAACTCCAAACATGCACAATAGTGGCTTTTCTAACAATCTATTTATTTGAGTTATGTTCCACTACACTGCGATAACAATAATAACTGGGGTGTGACATTCTTATATCTCTACTGTATTGTTACACACATGCTTTCCAATATGTCCTCACACCTGGAAGGAAGAGAAGACAAATGGACACATTTGACTTTTGCAACGCCAGACAAGATGCGTTGTAAACTCTGTGGCTCCATTCTTCTAAAAATACAACCGACCTCTGCGGGCTAATCAATTATCTACGCAACAGTAAGTATGTTGAAAGTAATATTTCCAAATGACTCATACAGTAGAAAAGGAGCAAGACTGCTTATTCAACCCCGACTTCTGTAGCTTGCCAGTCTACAATAAAACTAGTTTGTTTCTTTCTTGTGACCATTTTAGCCAAATGTTCATCAACATTTGACAAACAATGCTTCATTTCAGCTCAAATAACACCCAATGAGGTGACGTGGAATTATTGAAATATTCATGAAATGCAGGTCTTGTTGTAAATGTAGTTGCAATAATAAATCATTAATACAAGACAACTTCCAAGATGTCTTGTCTGCTATACAAAAGCAGAGAAGTTGTGGAAATGCTCAAGAAAAAGAGAATACAACAAATCCTTTCCAACTTACATTCAATTAACTAGACTGCAAAGACAACATATTTTACGTTCCAACTGGAAAACTTTGTTATTTTTTGCAAATATTAGCTCATTTTCAATTTGACGCCTGCAACATGTTTCAAAAAAGCTGGCACAAGTGGCAAAAAAGAGTGAGAAAGTTGAGGAATGCTCATCAAAGACTTATTTGGAACATCCCACAGGTGAACAGGCTAATTGGGGACAGGTGGGTGCCATGATTGGGTATAAAAGCAGCTTCCATGAAATGCTCAGTCATTCACAAACAAGGACGGGGCGAAGGTCACCACTTTGTCAACAAATGTGTGAGAAAATTGTTTAAGAACAACATTTCTCAACAAGGAATTGAGGGATTTCACCATCTACGCTCCGTAATATCATCAAAAGGTTGAGAGAATCTGGAGAAATCACTGCACGTAAGCCATGATATTACGCACCTCAGGCGGTACTGCATCAAAAAGTGACATCAGTGTGTAAAGGGTATCACCACATGGGCTCAGGAACACTTCAGAAAAGCACTGTCAGTAACTACAGTTGGTCACTACATCTGTAAGTGCAAGTTAAAACTCTACTACGCAAAGCGAAAGCCATTTATCAACAACACCCAGAAACGCCGCCGGCTTCATTGGGCCCTAGCTCATCTAAGATGGACTGATACAAAGTGGAAAAGTGTTCTGTGGTCTGACGAGTCCACATTTCTAATTCTTTTCGGAAACTGTGAACGTTGTGTCCTTCGGAACAAAGAGGAAAAGAACCATCCCGATTGTTCTAGGGTGAAAGTGTAAGAGGCAGCATGTGTGATGGTATGGGGGTGTATTAGTGGTCAAGACATGTTCTAGGGTGAAAGTGTAGAAGGCAGCATGTGTGATGGTATGGGGGTGTATTAGTGGCCAAGACATGTTCTAGGGTGAAAGTGTAAGAGGCAGCATGTGTGATGGTATGGGGGTGTATTAGTGGTCAAGACATGTTCTAGGGTGAAAGTGTAAAAGGCAGCATGTGTGATGGTATGGGGGTGTATTAGTGGTCAAGACATGTTCTAGGGTGAAAGTGTAAAAGGCAGCATGTGTGATGGTATGGGGGTGTATTAGTGGCCAAGACATGTTCTAGGGTGAAAGTGTAGAAGGCAGCATGTGTGATGGTATGGGGGTGTATTAGTGGTCAAGACATGTTCTAGGGTGAAAGTGTAGAAGGCAGCATGTGTGATGGTATGGGGGTGTATTAGTGGTCAAGACATGTTCTAGGGTGAAAGTGTAAAAGGCAGCATGTGTGATGGTATGGGGGTGTATTAGTGGTCAAGACATGTTCTAGGGTGAAAGTGTAAAAGGCAGCATGTGTGATGGTATGGGGGTGTATTAGTGGTCAAGACATGTTCTAGGGTGAAAGTGTAAAAGGCAGCATGTGTGATGGTATGGGGGTGTATTAGTGGCCAAGACATGTTCTAGGGTGAAAGTGTAGAAGGCAGCATGTGTGATGGTATGGGGGTGTATTAGTGGTCAAGACATGTTCTAGGGTGAAAGTGTAAAAGGCAGCATGTGTGATGGTATGGGGGTGTATTAGTGGTCAAGACATGTTCTAGGGTGAAAGTGTAAAAGGCAGCATGTGTGATGGTATGGGGGTGTATTAGTGGCCAAGACATGTTCTAGGGTGAAAGTGTAGAAGGCAGCATGTGTGATGGTATGGGGGTGTATTAGTGGTCAAGACATGTTCTAGGGTGAAAGTGTAAAAGGCAGCATGTGTGATGGTATGGGGGTGTATTAGTGGTCAAGACATGTTCTAGGGTGAAAGTGTAAGAGGCAGCATGTGTGATGGTATGGGGGTGTATTAGTGGTCAAGACATGTTCTAGGGTGAAAGTGTAAAAGGCAGCATGTGTGATGGTATGGGGGTGTATTAGTGGTCAAGACATGTTCTAGGGTGAAAGTGTAAGAGGCAGCATGTGTGATGGTATGGGGGTGTATTAGTGGTCAAGACATGTTCTAGGGTGAAAGTGTAGAAGGCAGCATGTGTGATGGTATGGGGGTGTATTAGTGGTCAAGACATGTTCTAGGGTGAAAGTGTAAAAGGCAGCATGTGTGATGGTATGGGGGTGTATTAGTGGTCAAGACATGTTCTAGGGTGAAAGTGTAGAAGGCAGCATGTGTGATGGTATGGGGGTGTATTAGTGGTCAAGACATGTTCTAGGGTGAAAGTGTAAAAGGCAGCATGTGTGATGGTATGGGGGTGTATTAGTGGTCAAGACATGTTCTAGGGTGAAAGTGTAAAAGGCAGCATGTGTGATGGTATGGGGGTGTATTAGTGGTCAAGACATGTTCTAGGGTGAAAGTGTAAGAGGCAGCATGTGTGATGGTATGGGGGTGTATTAGTGGTCAAGACATGTTCTAGGGTGAAAGTGTAAAAGGCAGCATGTGTGATGGTATGGGGGTGTATTAGTGGTCAAGACATGTTCTAGGGTGAAAGTGTAAAAGGCAGCATGTGTGATGGTATGGGGGTGTATTAGTGGTCAAGACATGTTCTAGGGTGAAAGTGTAAGAGGCAGCATGTGTGATGGTATGGGGGTGTATTAGTGGTCAAGACATGTTCTAGGGTGAAAGTGTAAAAGGCACCATGTGTGATGGTATGGGGGTGTATTAGTGGTCCAGACATGTTCTAGGGTGAAAGTGTAAAAGGCAGCATGTGTGATGGTATGGGGGTGTATTAGTGGTCAAGACATGTTCTAGGGTGAAAGTGTAAAAGGCAGCATGTGTGATGGTATGGGGGTGTATTAGTGGTCAAGACATGTTCTAGGGTGAAAGTGTAAAAGGCAGCATGTGTGATGGTATGGGGGTGTATTAGTGGCCAAGACATGTTCTAGGGTGAAAGTGTAAAAGGCAGCATGTGTGATGGTATGGGGGTGTATTAGTGGTCAAGACATGTTCTAGGGTGAAAGTGTAGAAGGCAGCATGTGTGATGGTATGGGGGTGTATTAGTGGTCAAGACATGTTCTAGGGTGAAAGTGTAAAAGGCAGCATGTGTGATGGTATGGGGGTGTATTAGTGGTCAAGACATGTTCTAGGGTGAAAGTGTAGAAGGCAGCATGTGTGATGGTATGGGGGTGTATTAGTGGTCAAGACATTTCTAGGGTGAAAGTGTAAAAGGCAGCATGTGTGATGGTATGGGGGTGTATTAGTGGCCAAGACATGTTCTAGGGTGAAAGTGTAAAAGGCAGCATGTGTGATGGTATGGGGGTGTATTAGTGGCCAAGACATGGGTAACTTACACATCTGTGAAGGCACCATTAATGCTGAAAGGTACACACAGCTTTTGGAGCAACATATGTTGTTACCATGGACGCCCCTGCTTATTTCAGCAAGACAATGCCAAGCCACGTGTTACAAAATAGCTACTAAAAAAATCAGAAGTTACTCAACACTTGAGTGGTTTATTTGCGGAGTACTTACTCAAGTAATTATTTGGATGAGTGCTTTTTACTTTTACTTGAGTCATAGTCATTGAAAGTAAGAGTACTCTTACTGGAGTACAATTGTTGGCTGCTCTACCCACCTGTGATGATATAACACCGTTATTGAGAAGTAGTACTCATTAGTCATGAAGATGTTGATGTGGAGTAATGGGAGCTGACAGTGATGTAAAGCACACACACTGCACTACACGCACTTCCTGTCCGCCACCTGAGCCGAGTCTCGCCCACCCGACAAGCCCACTCAGGATCACCGCGGCGTCTAATGGCATCCCCGGCCGCCCCGGAGAGCGCGCCTTGTCGCCATTGCAACACAGCCCGAACGCCGCTGGAGTTTCCGACCCTGAGCCCGAGCCAGGGAGCCGGCGCTCGCCTCTTTAGGGAGAGTCCACGTTGCAACATCCCCCCGCCAAACCTGCGTGGCGTTTGTCGGCCTCGCTCCGTCTAGGTGGTCTTCTACTCTTTCTTGGGTTTGCTGTGGTCAGTCAGCCAAGACTCTGCAAATGTGACCATGTGACTTCCACGCTGCGTTCAATGATGTCATGGGCCAGATGCGGAGTACGCCAACGCCCTCGTTACTTTTTCCAACGCGTCCTCCACCTGTCAGGCTTCACCAGAGCTGCCCTGGGCATGAATTCCACGCTAATCCGCCGCATCGTGTGTCGGCCTGGCGAAGGAGTGCTGCACATTGACAGCTCGCCACGTCTCTTGAGGCTAAACACGTGCGTCGCAGCCAGGTCCGAGGCGGCGGCCGATGCCCACGTGCTGCTCGTGTTTACTTCATGGAACATCCCTCGCTTCTGCTTCCTGGAAATCAGGCTTGTCCAAACTCTTTGACTTGGGAGTCGCATTCAGCTAAAACAAATGTGTCCGTACATATATACAGTACATATATATATATATATATATATATATATATATATATATATATATATATATATATATATATATATATATATATATATATATATATATATATATATATACTGTATATATACACTAGCGTTCAAAAGTTTGGTGTCACATGTAAATGTGGTTATTTTTGAAGGAAAAGCACTGTACTTTTCAATGAAGATAACTTTAAACTAGTCTTAACTTTACAGAAATACACTCTATACATTGCTAATGTGCTAAATGACTATTCTAGCTGCAAATGTCTGCTTTTTGGTGCAATATCTACATAGGCCCATTTCCAGCAACTATCACTCCAGTGTTCTAATGGTACAATGTGTTTGCTCATTGGCTCAGAAGGCTAATTGATGATTAGAAAAGCCTTGTGCAATCATGTTCACACATCTGAAAACACTTTAGCTCGTTACAGAAGCTACAAAACTGACCTTCCTTTGAGCAGATTGAGTTTCTGGAGCATCACATTTGTGGGGTCAATTAAACGCTCAAAATGGCCAGAAAAAGAGAACTTTCATCTGAAACTCCACAGTCTATTCTTCTTCTTAGAAATGAAGGCTCAAACACAAAATTGTTTGGCTGACCCCAAACTTTTGAACGGTAGTGTATATATATATATATATATATAGCCTATACATAGATATTATATTAATATAATGGATGGATAATTACTATAATTTGATATTTAGAGTTTGTGCAAGTTGCACTCCAACCGTCTTTATATCCATGACAACAGCCTTTAAATGTTGTAATCAATCAGAAATATCGACAAGCTATGTGCAAAACATGGATAAGTGTCGAGAGATTATTTAGCATTTTTCCCATCATGCATTGTAATGGATTTAAATGGGTGTAATTTAGAAATTTTTATGGTGTTTGGACGTTTTAATTTTTTTTAATATCCAGTAAGTTCAGTGAGCAGGTAATTTTATGACTAGGGATGAGGTTTGATAAGAAATTATCCAGTTGGAGCCTATTATCGAATCCTCTTATCGAACCGATTCCTTATGGATTCTCTTATGGAATCCAGATATGTTGTTGTATATGGAAAAAAACACACAATACTTGGTTTGACAAAAGCTCACTTTTATTTCATAAGAAAAAAATAAAATAAAATAAATAAATAAATATTGACTGTTACCCCCCCAGAAAAATAAAATAAATAAATGTTGACTGTTGTTACCCAAAGTATATTAAGTGGGATTTTTCAGAAAAACAAATATATACAGTAACACAAAAACAACCTGATTCTGTGATCACTATAGGTGTATAAATAATAATATAGTGTTAAATAAAATCAGTCCCTTGGGCACAAAACTGAAAATAATACAGCTCTCCAAAAAGTGCACTTCTGCTGCTATTGGAACATACTAACTACACACATAGTCAAACAGCTATCAAACAATCCAAGACGTCTAATAAAGTTCCAAAGCAGATTAATCCATTTAGGCTCTTTATTGTTGTTGATCTTGCGTTGTCTTTTCCTATCTTTACTTTTGTCTTGCACTTGACTGTTATTTCATTTTATTTTTTACTGAAATACACACAATGACAAATGTATAAGCTATGTGATTCAATTAATGTAATACACAATATGTAAATAGTAGCTTCACACAAATATACAGTACTAGCATCAAACAAATACTTCTGAGTGTTGAAACTATTTCGATGGTGGAAATACACGACTGGCAGCCATTTTAAGTCCTCAAAACATCCATTGAAACAGTGCACAAAAATTGTTTTTCAATAAACATCTTAGCATCAAATTTACCACTTTCCACCTTAATATTGAGTTACATAAACAAGTTAAACAGTTTACTTACAGACGTATCTTTTCCAAGGCTTGTAGGAGCTAACACAACTTGTCTACTTCTCAATTGTCTCATGAACTGAACTGACTTGCCAACCCGGAAGTGGCCAGGCTAATGATGCGTAGTATTTTCATATCGCCACAAGGTGTCAGTAAGAGTCTACAATCAAATGGGCATAACATTGCCCATTTGGGATTTGTTCCCAGGGATACCAATAAAAAACCAACTCTTTTTCTTTACTATAGTGGTCTTGATAACGGGATTTGAGTCCGAGGACTCGGTTCTTTTCTTATCGAACAACCGGGAAAACCGGTTTTGAGCATCATCCCTAGTTATGAGTGACCGTGTGTTGACCCTTTGTGCTGTTTGCATTTTTTTTTGTGCCATGACAAGGGTAGGTTGTTTGGATTTGGGTCATATAAGTGAATGCTGTTCTGGATTTCTTTTCGAGCCACAATTAATGGTCATTGACCTGAT